>NC_026474.1:1775314-1921856 GCF_000240135.3 Fusarium graminearum PH-1
ATATCGCATGCGCGGGAAGCAAGAGGTTTCGTGCTGGTGGTGCGCATCAGACTAAGAAGGGGCGGTAGGAGGGGGAAGGCTAGAGGGCTGAGAGGCTCGTTGCGAACGTAGATGTCGAGGAGATCGAGGATGCGGTGCTTAAAGTTGACAACAGACTGTTTGGCCTCCTTCTTCTGCTTCTTGGAGTCGTTTGTTCGGTCCTGGATGCGAGGCTTGATGGCTGCGGCAAGCTGCTCGTCGATGGCGAACATTTCAGAGTCGGACATATCACCCTCGTCTTCCGAAGACTCGGCCTCGACGTCCTTGTCTAGTCGGTGGCTCTTGAGGATCTTCTCAAGGGCGTCGTCCAACTCTTCAGGCTTGTCAAACTCACCGTCGTTCTTATCATCATCTTCATCTTCATCCTCGTCCTCATCTTCGTCCCCACTTTCATCATTGGCCTCGTTGATATCAATAAACTCCACATCAGAGTCAATCTCAATATCTGAGTTATCCTCTTCATCTGCGTCTGTTCCCTCTTCGTCCTCCTCGTCCTCGTCAACTTCCATCTCATCCTCCCCAGTGTTAAACAGCTCCTTTTGACCCTTGGTGCTCTCATTAGATGAGAGAGGTGCAGTCAGGAGCTCCAGGCCGCCAGCTGATATTTGTGGTGTGAAGGCATCGAACACTTGCTGGGAAACTTGGCGCATAAGAGACGAGGGCCGTGCAACAAATGATAGCAGAATCTCAACAAGAAACTCTGATGTACCAGCCTCACTCTCAGCAGACTTGCCCTTCTTGAGACGATCTGAGTATTGCGCAAGATCGTTGAGAACCTCCATGGCATCGGGATCTTCATTATATAGTTGGAAGACAGACACTGCGTGAAGCATTGCCAGGGCCTGGAAAAGACTCTTCTCGTTATCGTCTGTTGCCTTGCGCTTAAGCAGCTTCTGCATTCTTGACAGCGCGTTTCGGACGGCCTCGCTAATCTCCTCGGACATTGCCACCGAGTCAGGATCGATAGCGGAAACGGCAGTGCATAGTGTGCCGTAGTCCTCTGTCCTTCGGCTAACCTTGGCAAATGAAGACTCGAGGCGAGTGCGGCAGAGCTCGCGAACACCCTCTGTCAGAGCATCTACTGGGATGTGCTTGGGTTGAGAGTATGCAAGCTGGGAAAGTTCTTGTAGGGCAGCTGAGAAGACCTTCTGTTGAATCTTTCCAGATGCAGGTGAAGCCGAGGCGTTAAGAGTTTTGGATAGATAGTCGATGTAAACTCGGAGGGTAGAGGTAGCTTGCGCTGTCTCTTGCTGGTCGATGGTACTGATGGGCTTTTGGATAATCTTGATGACCTTTTTGCCAGTCTCTTCGGATACGTTCTGTATGAGATGATCGATGGTCTTGGTATTGGTTCGCTGGTCGAAGTTGTAGGCGCCGTTCTGGCCGAGCAGGCTGTCCAGAATAGGTACAAGTGTCGAGGGGTGAGCTGAAATTGTTGCCTCGATCGCCTTGAGAGCCTTGATTGCTGCTCGGTGCAGGTATCGATCCTCCTTGGCAGATTGGTTCATGAGGCAAAGAGTAAGGTTCTTGCTGAAGAGACCCTCAAGATGGCTAGGGAGGCTGACAAGTCCTTCCAACATCTTTTGGAACACCATGAATCCCTTGAACTTCTGGCCCTCGGTGGCGCTTTTGGCAAATAAGGAGTCTTGCACATGTCAGCTGCTGGTGTATACAAAGAATGACGTTTAAACTTACCATCCACTACACGAGCCCAGAACTGTTGGAACTCTTCGGCCTTGGACTCTCCCTCCTTGAGGTAGTGGGCCAGAAGAATATCCCAGACATAGTGTAGCTGAGCGGTCCAGCTCGCCTGCTTGTTCTTTTGTCCACGCTCAGGCTGGTCCTTGGAAAAGTCCTGGAAGCTTTCTCGAAGAACTGCAGCAAGATCGCCAAAGGACTTCTTGGAAAGAGGGTCATGCCAAGGCTTCACCTTGAGGTCGGGGAATCGGGTAAGAGCAACGAGCCAGACAGCCACACCTTCGGGGGTCTTGGCCAGGTTCGCTTCTGCAATTTTCTCCAGAGTGGCCTCGGCCTGCTTCTTGCTCATCTGATCGATGGCTTGAACGATGACCCAGCCACACTGTGAGCGAAGCCAGACCTTCTTGGCCGCAAGCTTCAGAAGAAGATCCAGAACTGTATTCCATCTCGAGATGTCGCGGAAGAGAATTCCGGCTTGAGCGAAAGCCATGAGACCGAAAACCTGTCCGAAGAAGTGGTCTCGTTCCTCTTGTCCAGGAATGTTTCCAATGACCGAGATCTTCTCGTTCAAGATCTCGAGGACGGTGTCGAAGTCTAGGTCCTCATATTTTGATTCGGCGAGCGCCTTCTCTCCGTACAATTGACCGAGGATCTCTGTCAGGACCAAGCTGAATCCAAGTCGGGAGGCATTACGACCACTTGCGAGTCCGCGGAACAGACGGCGATCCAGATGTCGTCGCAGAATGGCACTAGAAACGCCCTCTCCGTCTGTGCCGAACAAGCTGGCAACAATACAATCGGCCGCCTCGATACGATCGTCGGGGTCTTCGCTACCTAGCAGCTCATAGAGCTCAGCCTCTCTCTTACGGTCTTCACCAATTGGTGACTCCACGAAGAGGGCCTTGACGAGGGTCGGCTTAGTCTTGGTCGAGCTTTCGGTCTTGGTCTTGGTCTTGGTCTTGGTCTTCTTGCTGGCGCCATTCGTTGACGGATCGGTTTCGTTCTTTGTGCGCTTCTGGGGGTTCTGCAGGCTGTTGGCGCCTTCCTTGGCTACGCGCTTTCGTTTGCTACCCATTTTTTGTGTGTGTGGGAGTTGTGAATGATTGAGGCGCAAATTTGCTTGGTTCATCGATCTTTTTCGCGATGCCTACCTCTTGCAGAAAAATTACTGGGATTGTAAGATTCTGCCAGCTTTGACCGCTAAAAAGTTGCTGAACCCCACCAACTGACGTAGGTAGATGTCAATCTTTAGGATTCAAGAGAAGAATAATTCCTCGCAGAGTAGAGATCAATCATTGCAAATCAATTATAACACTAATTGTGCCTCATAGGTATGTTCTTGACTTTTGTGTGTTTAAAAAGCTCTCCTATGAGCTCACCAAGGGACCCATATGACATCACATCCAACTTGGAAGCTCCTTGACGATCCGCGACACAGACATCAATGATACTCTTTATAAGTAACGAATATATCTTAAAAGTACTACCAGTTCCGTTTTAATGCCAATTGTTTATATAATACTGGAAGCTTCCAGTGATGTTTTGCTCTTGATCATTGAACGGCTCCCGAATTGCAACAGAACTCAGACTACCCTATGCCAAGCTGTATCACGATTCAAAGGATCTCACGAACGTAACCGGGACGACACATAATTAACAAGTCAAGTGAGATCTTTTACTTTGATATTAGTGTTTCAATCTAGCTTAATCGTATAATATTAACGCGCAACATCTAAGAAGTATCCACGGTAATGGGTTGAAAATTTTCATATTGGAATGTGAAAATCATCCACACAAGAAGCAATGGATGATGCAACAATCAGGCCAGACATGACTGCTTCAATGTGATACTTGACAATTGTTTGACAATAGGAGTTTGGTCATGTTCAGGAGTATGTCAAATACATTATTGGCAGTCATCTCTCTTCCCCTTAATTACAACCCAAGTTGCAAAAGAAAAGTAATGAACAGTGCACTTGTATCATCACTCAATCAACCAACCCCTTATGAGGGTCTTGCCTTGTCGTAGAAGAGGAATCGCACCCGGTGATAATTACCAAATGTCAGATTTAGTTTTATTCAAGCCACGCCTTGTATCGCCGCTCTTGGCTCTGTCACTATTACATACTATTACCCCGTACCAGGATGAGGGCTCCTATTGCGGAGTTTGGTTTTGGGCATGTGCGTGGTGGTCCCTGAGTTTTGACGCTGTACGTGAGTCGCAAAATGTCACTAATAAGCTGGGCTTACAGTTGCAAGTATAAATCTCACAGGCAACCGCTATGCTTTAACGTTTTCCCGGTAAAAAGTTTTGACATATAATTTCCGAAAGATCGGTCCTTTGACTGCGGAGCCCTGGCCATGGAGTAGATATACCCTCAAGGAAGCGAAAAAAGGAATGGAAGCCACCAACGCGACGCCGCCGCCTCGACTACCCAGCCATGCCATACCAGGCTGTGGTTAACGAAACTAGCATGGGAGTTGACGCATGAACGCTGAGGGCTGAAGCGTTGTACGTACTTTGTATGGATGTTACATCCGCTGAACCCAGGCCCTGCAAGTTTCGATGACAGGTTGCTGAGTTGAGGCGAGTTACTACAGTGATTGTAATTGCGCGAGGTAAGATGGTCAGATCCCGTCCAATCCCCATCATTGCGTATCCAACCCTGTTCGATTCGAGACGTTGTTTCGAACAAGAGTTTGCTTTTATCGGGCTAGGGTTTCGCTTATTACAAAAAGGCAGCTGGGACGTTTAGGGAAGCTGTGAGACCCTGGGTCAAATAAGCTAAATTTGATCATGACTACCGATGACAAGGCGAAGCAAACATTGAAATGCCTATCCGCACTTTGACCCCTATGCGATGGCTGTACACTGTATAATTAACGTTGTTGGGGAAACAGGAGCCTGTAGATCACTCATTACTGTTCAACTTGTACTTGTGCTTTGCTTGCACAGCATGAGGCTATCAAAGACATCCAAGGGTCCTAGATAGGAGTGTAACACACCAAGATCCACGCGGTCTCTGCGCTGGTAGCACAGCAGCTCTTACTCACTACAACAACGCACTGGATACAGCCTATGCTGTGTTGCGAATAGTTGCGTCGAATAGCTGACGATCAAGCCCACTAGACATATTGCGATGCCCACATCGTCTGTAAAATTCTTTGCACTTGTCGTTATCCGCGACGAAGCTAACGTTTGGATTCGATTGGACCCTGAAATATCCTTCTTCTTATTACCCCAAACCAAGTTACCCTAGATCTGGAACACGCTCACGAGACGAAACTAAAGGGGAAAAAAGATCCAAGCTCTTTTTTTGGTCGCAGAAGCAAAAACTCGTGACTCGGCTGGCGTATTCCGGTCACGGTTACAGTCATGGGGCATACGGATGATCGACTTCTCAAGAGTCGGTATAGGTAATTGTAGTTGACGCCATAGGATTCAGGCCTTGCCAGCAGGCTCCCTTAACTGAGGCTTGAAGTCTCAGTCCAAATCCAGTCCTGGGAGCTTGGACTGTGGTCTTTCATTTCCGCCTTTCCGCAATGGCCGTGCTGATGGGTAAAAGCGACCTACAAGTCCAGTGCTACGCACCATTCGACCTGTTCATCCGTTGGTACGACATAAGGGACCATGTTTGTGTTCAAGCCTCACAAGGGAGGGAAGGGAAACACAGACCTCAGGAGGAAGCTAGTGAAAACGATTTATGTAGATGGTTTAGACGTATGTGCATGTGCCAAGAGCAGTGTTATATGACATGTGCAACTTGTACCAGGGTCAGTTTGTCCTTGAGAAGCGCATATATAAGATTGTGCTATGATTAGTTCAAGACGCCTTCAGAAAACCATGCCGAAATGGAATGCTGGCTGTTTAAGATATCAATCAAGCTACGTATTTCAATTAAGAATATAAATGAGTAGACAAAGTAATGACACCGTTAAATATCAGTGACGTCTAGGATAAATCCTGAATGAATGATCGGATACTTGAAAGTGATGGTATGCGGTAGAGCGTCATAGCAAGACATGTAATATAATGCTGCTGTGTCTAAGTCTGAGTCTGAGTGTAAGCCAGAAAGTCAAAGAGGCTCTACAGCCTCACTTGGGAGTCAGCGTAACCAACAACCCAGTCCCGGGAAATGAGTATGTTGGCACGCGTAGAGGTGATAGTAGAGAAAAAAAAAACCAAGACTGGTCGAAGCGCGTACCGTGCCGTACTACGGTTAGTTGCTCAAGCGTAGATCTCCAGAGCAACAGTTTGCCTCTAGGATGGAACTGGGGAGAGCCTGGGTTCAGAAGCGACAAGGACAGGCCAAAGGAAGATGGAGTCGGTAAAGCCGGAAGAGAAGTGAAAAGATGAGAGATAGGAGATGGCTTGAACTGTTTAAGAAAAAAAAGAAACGATAGCAAACAAGAGTCGCCAACTGACACCAATCAAGGGAGGAGGAGGGCGTCTAGAAAGATTAAATAAGCTACTTTTTTCTAATTCATCTGACACTTCCCGGTAGTAAAGAGAAAAAACTGCCTGGCGATGGATCGTAGATTTGATATATACCATCCGTACTTGGTTCATTAGATCCTCTCTAGACCCTCCGCAATCCCGGCAGTGTGGGCCAGCTAATAAGAGTAGGTAGGGAGTTGAAGACAAGAGTTAAAGTAAGGAGAAGGAGGGCACGTGATATGGTATAACGGGCGAACGACATGTTCAACGGCCATGCATGCATTTCGACTGTGGGTTCTGTATAAAAATAAAAGAAGCAATGTCCAAGCTGATGAAATATAGAATGAATGTTATGCTTGGTGCTTGATGTACGTTCATTGTTACATGTATTGTTACATTCATTAAGTTGCTTAGTTCATAGAAGTCTTCCAGAATAAACCCACCAGCTGAACCAAGCTGGTTGTTGCATTCTAGGACATCATTGACTTTGCTTGAAGTAAGCTTGAATATATTGAACCAAAGTATATTTGATAGCGAATGGATTCTCATATCAAAATTTGATATTGATGCACTGATATATCAATTCGAGATGTCGTTAATGCCATTATCCAGACCCACCAATTTGTCGCGAGAATACTTCACGTGATGTCGCGCTCGGGACCCATTGTACAAGAAACGGATAGACGCGAGGACGTGACGGATTTGTTTACTTTGGGAGGCGGGTGCCAATTTATTACCCCACGAATTGGGAGCGCACGCCGCAGCAGAACAGAACAGGGTAAGCTCTTACGGGTTCAAGTGGGCTAAAGCTGTTTCTCTCGGTTCAGCCCTGGTCAATTCTCAAACAAGATTCCTGCACATGGTTATATCAATCACATCACACACCATGTATACTCTGTCAAGGTCCCAAGTCATGGAAGTTTACCCCTCATTCGACAGTCAGAAGACGTTTCGCGCTGAGTGCAGGCGGGCAGCCCGTACTGTACAGACAGGCTTCAGGGAGTTTTCAGGCCCTGGCTAAAGGGATGGAGGGGTGACGTGGTGGAGCTCAACTCGTGGTCCATCCCGCATTAGCTGACGAGCCAGGAAACCAAAGAACCTCAATCCAGGCCAGCGATTGGCTCCCTCTGATAAATTAGTTTTAGATACCATGCGCTGCGCTGCACTGCAGGTAGGTAGCTAAGCTTAGCGTAGGTTAGCTGCAGCTCACTCTTTGGCGTGGAACCTCTCGCCTTTCTATGCTATGCAATGCACTGCAATGCATGCAGTAGTTGCAATTCGTCTCTGGGGAGATGGTCAACACTTGACTCTTTGTAGTAGCAGAGTAAACAGCTGAGTCGGTCATAGATAAGAGGAGTCCTACTCGTAGCCTGCTTTGCAGTCGCGTCTAGCTAGTCAGGCAAAAAGCTTTTCAATGTTGAAAGTTTGTGACGCACAACTTGACCACTTTTAGATGACACGAGCTTCTGCAAGGAATGCAATAACCTACAAATACAGGCTTTATTCCAGCGGCAGTACGTGCGCGGGCGGCACCCGTTCAGTAACAAACGTACCGACCTACTACCTGACCGTGTCTACCGTAAATGTGGTGACCTGCCAGGTTAGAATATAAAACATGCACTCGTATACCAAAGAACCCTTGTGCGATGACGATGTTTTAATCAGAGAACAAGACGGCCTCGGCCAAGAATGACGTCGAATCTCAGACGGTGCCAGAAGAGGAGATCGGGATTTAAGGTCGTGGATCGACGATACGGCCTACTTGAGACTCTTGGGGCCGTGTCCTTTCTGGCCAGGAAGTCCCAGTGAAAGAAGATCAAATACAGGGAGTTTTTCAGGTGGTTACGAGGCTGTCTGGTCTGCAGGTCAATTTTATTTAAATCCCGCTGTCAATGGATGTTTCTCAATGCTCTGTAACTAGTCCGTAGCCTGTAAACTTAATCAACCAACCGTCAAGAGATTCAACCGGGTTTTCAGCTATTACTGTTGTCATTGCTGATTATGTCCAAAGGTACTTTCCTCCTTATTGACGCCACCAAGAACAGGGGAAAATCCCCGACCTTGAACATCTGGATTGAGAGTGAGTTGAGACAGCGAAATCGAGATTGGCGATCTTGAATTGCCCGGATTATTAAAAGAAAACCTGCCACTTCTCGGTACGTACGGTACTCCCACTAAGGCGGTTGAGGATAGCTGAACGAACAGATAGCGTGGTGTAGCGCAGCCTCTCGTCATCGAAATATCGCTAGCAACACGCCATTGACTCTGGAGTCTGAGCTGACTCTTTAGTAGAGAGCCTCTAGGTGCTAACTAAGAGTAAAAACTTCAAAATGCGGGACATTGGGACCAAAGCTTCTGGAGAAGGAGACGAACTCTTGGACTGTTGCTTCTCGGGGACCATTAGGCATTGTATCCGTTTCGCCCGCCCGTGAAGCTAAGACTCTCAATCCAAGGAAGTGAGGCAGAAATAATAACGATTTACATATCATCTCCACCTGGATGAGGTGATGGAGACACATTCGTAACCGTTACGGAAACGTACGGGTATTTCAGGTTGGTTAGTTCAATGGACTAACTAGCAGACGGAGAGACTGACGACAACTCTTGGTTTCACATCAATTATATACTTTCACAGCTTTATAGCGAAAGAAGAAAAAAGACAATAATGGTTAATTGAACAGGCCTTTGAAACTCGGCGATTCGTGTACATAGAAAATCTGGGCTGACGAGCTGGATGTTTCTGTTTCCGATCCATCAGGATGATATGGATGCTTGCTGATACGACAAAAGCGACCAGGGTTTTCTGCAAGCTGAGTCGCTGGAGCATCATAGTCACAAGGACGGAGCCGCTGCACTTTCCAGGTACGAACAATGCAATGCAATGCGAAGCGAAGCGAGGCGATGCAACCGAGCGACGCTGACTTGACTCCTCTGGTCTGGTGGGGAAAAAGTCAAGTGAAGTTGAAACTGGGAACACAGCTCATTACCCAAAATGGTTCAAAGTAAACATTGACTTTCCAAAAATCGCGTCAGACTCGAGAAAAAAACGCGGTTGACGGTTGGAGCTAACGTCAGTAGGTAGTTTGTTGCTGATGTTTTGTTACCAACCAAGGTTTTGGAGTTTCTTTTCCACACCACAGCTGAAATCATAATCGCATCATAGTAAGCAAAATGATAATAGCAGTAGACAAAACTGTTCAACATTGATTCTTCATTTTACTCCAACCCAAGACTTATAAGGCTGATATCTCACACTACAACCTCGCTCTCAAAATCACGGCAGTTGCGATAAAAAAGCTCCAGTTCTTCCTCTTCTTCTTCCTCTTCCCCTCCTCGTCTTGCACCCCGCCTAGGGCTACTCCGTAGATGCACCATCTGACCCCCATTGACAGGGAATGACCCTGGCAAACCTTGAAAGAGGTTGCTGCAGCATCAGCGATAATAGCATCAGCTTGGCACCGGAGGCAGTGCTTGGAGAGAACTGTAGAGTGACGCCCACAGCCAGACTAACTCCAGTTGACCTAACGATAATGGATATCGCATCAGTGCTTTTTTGTTTCGAGAGGAGGGGAAAAAGGACCAGGCTAAGCCATGCGATTCCCGGCAATTGAGTCAGTCTAGACTGACAGCTAAAACCTCGAGGTTGGTGGGTTTTCTTTGTTTCTGTCAATTGATCAGTCTGTGGCTTGGACAAGATCGTATCGGGCCAAAGTCAATTATCTATTAGTAGATCAACATGCCAAAGAAGAGGGGTAGAGTATATCGCAAAAACAACAAAGCGTCAGCTTGGCTGGCAGACTCGTCCTTTGGTGTGCGGCGTCCCCAAGAAACAAAGGATACACAAACGATCGTCCCGCTGAGGGCCACAGTCAAAAAGCCATAGCGCTCGGAGTTTTCAATGCCGAGGGACAGAGTCAGAGTCAGAGTCGAGTTGTTATTGTTCACAAAAATGGATCAGTCATGATACACTCATCCGTAGTTACAGACACACTCTCTCATGCGTAGACAAGGCTGGCTGTGGGACAAGGATGATATGCGGAGTATCAGCAAACAGGTTAACAAGCTCAGTTCGTCATATAGAGCTTCCAGCTTGTCATTGGACGACTCCCAGGTCTTTGAATGTAAGAGGAATTGGTGAGTGGTGACCTTGGCGTTCGGACACCCCGCGCGAATACCCGTCCCGTTTAGTGATTGATGGACGTATCTGGAGTTATTCATCGCTTCCTTATCTTGGTAGGTAACATTGCCTGTTACCCCAGGACTAGAGCTATTGTTAGAGAATGCTGTCGATCGACCGACCGACATGCATCTATTCAAAACCTGACCCCGGGAACGAAACGCCTCCCGCAGGAATTCAAGGGTCCGGTCCCTTGGCCACCACTCTCTCTTGTGATCCTCTTACCGTACCAGAGTTTCCAGTTAATACCGATACAGAAGGTTTCACTATCAAGTGCCTTGCATTCCTCTCTCTGTTGTGCTGTATGTGCACGTGGAAATGACCATTGAGAAGTAGAGACTAATACCAGTCATGGAAAGCCTAGAAGCTGCTTTTCCATTTCTACAGCGGCCGGATATATTTTGGTTCTGGGAACAGGCTCAAAGAGTTTGCCACACTCAATATATGTTGATGGATGGATGGCTGGATGATCTACGAACCGCATTTGAGCTTATTGATCTTCTCGCCTAATAAACGCGAGCTGCAAGCCATTGAATTGATGATCTATCCGAATATTGTTGAGTGCGTACGGGTACCTGAATATGCAAAAGACCATGTATGTGGTTCGACTACATCTACAGTCTGTCATGTAGGTTTGTGAAGCGAACCGCGATATCCATCAAAACGATTACCTACAGCTAAGCTTCAAGTGCAAAGCAGCATGAACTCTTCGGTTCTCTACGCACGCCCCTCCTCGGTTATTGTCCACTCGAGTTTCTTGTCGCTTGTCGCCAGCTGCTCCAATATGGACACTAGCATCGGACTAGACATGGGTTGGATCTTGCTTCTGACCCAACAACGCTGCGTAAATTGAAAATCCCAGCGTAACCGTAACCTTGCACAAACCGAACAATGCCTTGCATTGCATCAGGTCAGGACAGGAACCATAACTATGTCATTGCGTTACAGTACCTGCCAATATTAGCAACTGCCCTATATTCGCTAAGTGGTTGACGACTCAATCACTGCAACTCATCAACTCTTTCCAAGAATGCGGATGTCAGTCCTTCATCGAGTCAAATGAGTCCAGACCTGCTCTATTGAGTTTGAGTCTTATGAATCGCCAATTCGCAATCGTCATTCGTCGTGCTGACCTCGATTGTGGGACCGCTGTGTTTCTGAACCAGGGCCCTAGTGCAAAAGTGCGACTGTCTCACGACCAGAAAAGGACCCTGAATTTTTCCTTTCAGAGGGGAACCATCTTTGTTTATTAGGCGACGCTCGAATTGAAGCTGTGAGCGTGCACGAGCTCTAACCATTGTCCTGGATTCAGTGACAAAGACTTCCGATTTAGCTGTCGAACTTCTTTTTGCAGGGACATGCTCTTCAGCGACCGGGGGTCTCGACCTTGAAGAGGCGTCATTCTCGTGAGCTTTCAGCCGACGGTGGCTTCAGAGTTGTGAGGAACCCCGAAGCCAGACCAGGAACAGGGCCTATAAGCCATTGAACTGACGACGACTGGGGGTCAAACCCACCCGAGAGTCGCCGAGGCTTGACTTATACGCAGTACTCTGTACATCACCTACTGCACTATCAATGTGTGTCTGTTCCTGAAGAATAAAGAATTGGCATAAGCTTAGACCAAGTATTGAAACGGCGAGGCAAGCGGACAAGGCTAGTCAGGTCAATGTTCAATTCGACCGGGGTCTCGAGGAACTGTTACAGATGAGGCAGTTTTCCCAAACAACAAAGAACCGGTTTTGGCTGTCGGCGGTTACAGTGACAGTGACAGTGACAACTTGGACCAGATCCCAGCTGGGTCAACGTCATTCTTCCCTAGACTATGGTTCAGATCAGCAATCAGATCACTTTACAGTATACTGTACAGTTCTTGAGCTCCATTGCCATGCATTGTCCCCAGAAGCACGGTTGACAGTTGAGGTTCATGGGAAATGCCTGCCTGTACCCCGAGGAACCAATTCTTTTCGTAAACATGCTATTCCCAGGGTGGAACAAAGACCCGGCACCAAAAAAGGGAGGCGATGCTTTGACATTTGAACTGGAGCAAACTAAATGGGGACAGTTGGAGCCTTTTTACCTATTTTTTTTCTGTCTCTGTCTCAAAAAGAGGAGACTATTTGATGACAAACAAGATCAAGATAGATGTTTGGTAACGAATTATGGAAACTATTATGGATTTATATAAAGGGAGGGAGATTTAGAGATGCAGGGAGATATAGAGCGCTATAGATATCGGAAAGATGAAGCCGTATCCGATAATCACGCTCTAATCATTTGGCGTTGACTCAACTTAGTAGATCTGGTCTGTTTGTCTGCGACCTTTTTAACCAAGACTCTAGTCAAGTCTATTTGCTTTCTGTCTCAACCACCTCACAGAGACATCCCGCAGTTCCGAACCTCGGCGACCAACAAGCATCGAGCGTCTTAGACAGAGGCGTTGGCGACTTCTTTGTTCATGGCCGTATCCTGGTTATTAGTGCTGGGTAACGCCACTACGGGCGCCCTTCTTAGTAGTATATGGCCGCAGCGGAGAGACCGTCCGCGTCTTGTCTAAGAACGAAGAGCTGGCTGACAGGCAATTGACGTGACTTGACTTATTATTGTTTAAACATTTTGACAGACAGGTCACTTATCCAATCCCGGAGCGACGGCGAATTTTTGAATGAGTCAAGCCACAGCCCAAACATGGCAGACTCGATGAATTGCGCTCGAGACTTCACTTTGTGATCGGGAGGCTTGATCTCGGACTCCGGATTAAGAGAGATGTCAAAAGAGACCAAAATAATCATTGGTCTGGCATGTCCGGGAAGAGTACAGTGCAGTATGGCAATCATCAATGCTTACCCGTAACCGTATATCTTCAATACAAACAAATTGCAGATTAACCCTTCAGCGCAAAAGAAAGCAACAGACTCCGCCTCATGGTTGGTGAACCCTTTTTAGTGGCTTTAATGTGGATTATTAGCTGGTTGTTATTTCGAGAATGATTGTCTTTGACTGCAGGGTGAATTGAATGAGCTGTGAAGCTTGTTTGTTATTGTTATTCAACGCTTGCCTTGCGCTTGGCCACGGTATCCATGCTTTGGGATCGTCTTCTAGAGCATCCATCGCATGTTCTATTCTCGTGATATCTCATTTCCGACGTCGTCTTCCAGCTCGAGGTTACTGGGTCGACGCTTGCCAGGTCATGGATTGATCGTCATGTTCATGATGGAGCCGTTGGGATTTAATATGCGTCGCGGGACGGGAAGACGCATCGCTTCGCAGCGCACCTCAGACCTAGTGTTCGGTACAGTAAATTATATGTTGAATGCCCTCACCGCTTCTTAATAATTCATAGCTATGATGTAACCTGGTTGGTCGGTACATAGAAGGAAGAAAGACGCATTAAGTAATTTGTGTAAGAGAAGAGATATGTACAATAGTTATTCTAGTTATCCATTGGATGTTGGCGGATTGTGTCAAGGCTGAACCTGAACCAGAAGCAGACGCAGAAGCAGAACAAGGGGGAAGAATTACCCTAAGAGGAATAGGCGTCGAAAATAAACGGTCGATCATTCACGCAATGAGATCAGGTTTGATGATGATATCTGTCTGTGCTAAATCGAGATGCTGCACAAAGACGATGAAATGTTGGATGAATAGCCAAGATTTGGGTGTATTTGGGATACGAGTTCAAGACAAAGGCAGAGACAAAGACTCACCCAAAGATGGCATTCTATAATTATCATGACATGTTGACTAGCACTGACAAATGCGTATTCTTGTGATTGCTGTGTAGAATTTAGACTTTTGTCTGCCGTTGTGTTCTTTATGCGAACGGTATATTGTATAAGGCATATCTTAAGTTTGAAAGCTGGGCTGACGTTTAAATGTTCATGTCAGTGCGCGTCCATGCTGACTTGACCTCTGGAAGCCGGGAATGGATATCATTGATCAAGATCCCTGGATACAATTGGATCATTTCCAACAATGGAAGAAAGTAAACAAACTTGAATAGTAGTTAGTTAGTAGTTCTAACAAAGTATGGAGAAGGAAAGGAACCAAGACCAAGTTTGATGCAAAACATCCCAATCCGAACTGCATATCATTCAATCCAAGGCACAGACTTCTTCACAAATAGCATAGCTTAAACCAAGGCACAGCACAGCACAAGACAGCACAACATAGGTAGCATAGCACAATACAATACAGAACCTATTAAGCGCCAGACATGGAAACCCTTCCAGGACAGCTTGCAAGGATGGCCCACCTCCGCTGAGCAACCGCCCGCCATGCTCCGGGGCGACGTCCATTCAAACAAGCGATGCAGGGCCTGGCAAGTGGAGAGAAGGGGGCTGGCGTGAGCTGTGATTTGCTTCACCTTTGTCCTTTCCAGACCAGGGCCATTGCTTCACTCGCACGAGGTTAGTTGAGCTAAAAGCTGGATCTCGCTGTGTCAGTGTCTGTGCCTTGTGCCTTGACGGGTCGGGGATGTAGAGCGTGAGGCCCTGAAAGTGAGGTACCTCCAAAAAAGAGGGCACCCGCAAATGTGGAGACTGCTAGACTGCCTAGGAACTGGACTTAGACGACACGCCCCTGCCTACCTCTCTGTCTTACTTCACACGCCTACCTTGGCACCGACCCAAAGTTCACTTACCTTACCCGTCAGGTCCATCAGTGGGCGTGCAATTCTCGTCCACTAAACTCCACTGTAAGTCGGTGCTCCCCAGCGACCCCCAGGGCCCCAGTACAGGTCCCAAATCACCCCTAACAACCTTGGTGGGATCGCCTGGGAAGAAAAAACCTCCAACCGGGACGGGCTTTGCCTTGACTGGGCTTGAGTGAATCCATTCAAAAGGCTTCTGCTCCCGCATTCACATCTTCCCTTTCCCACTCCATCCCGTCCCGACAACTCTCCCCAAGGAAAGAAATTACGGTTACAGTTACGGTTACGGTTAGCCATCGTTTTCTACATGTCCAATTAGACAAACTATCTCTCCATTCGCTTTTCCAATCAATCACTCAACTACTACGCACTCGACACCCAAGGAACTTCGATTCAAAGAAAAGAGAAGAAAGAAAAAAAAGAAGGCGTATTAAAGGAAGATCAAACAAAAAAGAGGGGAAATTCAATTCTGGTTCTTCTTCTTGTCTCGGTGTGCTCGTATAGTCCTACAGTACTCAGAGTAACCTTATCTCTCTCTGTCTTCCCTTTTTTACTTTCCATCTTATCCTGTCCTGTTCCGTCTTTGGTACTGGACTGTGCGTATTTCTGCCTCGTGCGATTCAGTCCTCCGTCATCCGCCCAGCAACCAACCGCACCCCGGTCAATTTGGCACCCGGCTTTGGTCTACTCTCGTCTTCGATCCAAACCCAGTCTTCCATCTCGATCCCTCTCGAGATAGAAACTGAACTGAGACGTCGACGTCTTTTCGACTCAACTTATCGTGTTTTCACGACTCCTTTTACATCGTCGATTCACGATTCCGTCCCTGTCGAGTCTCGTTCGTCCCTCCATCAAATGTCCTTCGAACGATTATAACGACCGACAAACACGACATCGTCGACCCTGCCGCGAACCAATCTCCCGCCCATACTCTAGCCCTTGGTTCGCTCGCCACTCGATTTTATTACATACGATACGATACGATTCAATACCCTTGACTGCAATCAAGGCTTTTGCTCAGACGCTCGTTCGATAGCATTATAGAGGTGTTGCTGCAGCATTGACTTACTGCAGAACTACCTCGTCACTACTCCATCGCCGTGTCTTCAATATCCAATATCTCTTAGTAGCCGACGTGCCTCGATAGAGCTCGACTCAACTCGAGTTCCCTCGAATCGTCCCGCTGCTTCATCTTCATCACCCACAATGGAAGCCTCCTCTCCTTTAGCGGCGCTGCATCGCCCGTCAATGCTCCCCAGCTGGGGGAGCAGAGACATCTTTCGCGGACACCCTCACTACGCGACATCGTCCGTGACATCTGCCAGCATGAGCCTGCGTGAGCAAATGCACAAGCATTCTACCGGCGACTACTTCAACGTCAAGGACGTGCGAGGTGCCTCGCCTGCTACAAGCTTGGCTGCTGACATTTCCCAGAACTTCCGACTTGACAGCGACTCAAGGTTTGTTCCAATGCCTTGAACCTGGCTTTGAAAGTGTCTTGGACTAACATGCTTCCCAGTCCCAAGTTCCATACTCCTCGAAGAGCACTCTTCACTGCTGGCATGGTGCGCAGCTTCCAAGATCGAGGTGAGCAAGACCGACAATGGTCCAGAACATGGGATCCAGAACGTTGTGGCTAACTGGCATGTTTAAGTAGATTCCCTAAAAACTCCCCCGTTGCCTACATCATCGCCTGCTCCCTTGACTGAGCTCAAGGAGTTGATGGAAATCTCTCCTCTGCCTCACAAGGCCCCTTTCTTCACTCAATTTGAGGTTACATCTCCAACTCCCGGCTCTACACCAGCCGCTGACGATGAAATGATGCTTGATTCGCCCGCTCCCATCTCTCGGCAGTCTTCCTTGGAACCACCCAGGCCCATCATGGCTGAGTCAGTCTCATATTCCCACATTCCTCATCCAACACTAACTGACATCTATCAGAAACCGTAGAATAGCTATGCCTCGACGACCTTCCCTAACACGGATGAAGGGTTTCAGTACTACGGCGGTACCGAATCGTCAGGCTGACGCAGTTGACACAACCCCCTTTCGCTTTAGTGCTGGCGGATCCCGTCTCAACCACACCAGCTCCAACCTGTCTCTAAGTGAATGCTTCGAGTCCGCATCACCACCTCAGGAGCGCAGGCCTGCCTCTGCCAACAGTCCCTGCCCTGGTATGCCTGCTGGCCGTGCTAGACCCCAGTTCCTCAACTTCAACGCTTGCGCTCGCAACAACGCCTCCCCTTCCATGAACGCGCATTCCCGCCGACAGTCCAACCCCTTTCTTAGGAATCGCAAGCAGTTCCGTCGATCGTTGAGCATGTTCGAGCATCCTGCTGACGTCATGAAGAGCAACTCAGATGGAGAGGAGACTCCCTCTCCTGCGCTTCAATCGGTCATGGATGTGGAGGAGGCTCAAGAACCCGTCCTCCCCCATTTCCTTCTTGAAGACCCTACTGATACCATTCCTCGTATCAGTCGCGAGACTCTCGTCGATGTCTTGGACGGCAAGTACAGCTCTCACTTTGACCAGAAGATTGTGGTCGACTGCAGATTTGAGTACGAGTATGAGGGTGGCCACATTGATGGCGCTGTCAACTACAATGACAAGGACCTACTTACAAACCAGCTCTTCCAGACTCCCATGGACGGACGAACTCTTCTCATCTTTCACTGCGAGTACTCTGCTCACCGTGCCCCCCTTATGGCTCGCCATGTTCGCTCTGAGGACCGCACCGTGAATGCTGAGCATTACCCTAAGCTTACGTATCCTGAAGTCTACATCCTAGACGGTGGATACTCTGGTTTCTTTACCGAGCACAGGGGTCGATGCTATCCCCAAGAATACGTTGAGATGTCAGATGAGGCTCACCAGCGCACTTGTGAACGCGAAATGGGTCGATTGAAATCTCGCAAGGGTCTCAGCCGAGCCGCTACTTTTGCCTTTGGCCAACGTGAGCGTAGTGTGGAAGAGTCACCTACTGCCCCCAGTAGACCTAGCTCACGACACCCTCATCTGCATGCATCTATCTCCCGACTTGGTGCCTCCCCAATCACACGCCGCATGGCCTCATACTAGACGTATTGATCTTTACGACTTGGTCTTTGTGCTGCACGTGGTAGAGCCCAACTCTATTGGTGCTGGTTTCACCTTGTCCGCTCTCTCAGGTCTCGGTCATCCTAATCTTCCACCTTCTACCAATGATGCCTGTCTGGTTCGACTACCTGGCTTGCAACTAATACTCACTACGATAATCACCCTCATGCTCATAACTACGCCACGACCGCAACGACTTCGATTTTAGATCTTTACTACGAGTTCTCACTCACCGATCATCCTTTCCTTTCTCTCTTTACGTCTCACACGCTTACGTTCATGGTTCATCGATGGAACCTCATTCACAAGGGAGCTAACATCCTCCCTATTCTGCATTCGGGCGCGCATTCTTCTTTCTCTTTTTACTCATCATCATGCATCTGACTCGGCGATTTCCGGATTTGCATTTTTTGGCTTCTAAAACATGTCTCAGGAACAAGCATTTCCTTATGACTGTGGCGCTGTTCTCAATAGACATTTCGATAACAGGTGTCTCGGCCTTTCGATACCTTCATTTGGGGAAACAGGAAAAAATGTCCCTATCTGGAGAATCCGAATGATTGCCAGGCACAATCCTACCTGCATCTGTCACTGGGTACTCTATTCGACAGCCTTTTTTGATACCAGTATCCTCCACTTTACGGATACATCACACCCTACAAACGTCCATACGCGCATATTGTCGCACCTATACCCACCCAAACCCGACGACACCGGGCTTGGTTAACCTTTTCCTTTGTTCATCACTACATATTCAAACATTCACTTCCTGAAAAAAGTAACTCGGGAGGTTGGAAAAATTACATAACGACCCTCAGGCCTTGCACTGTACGTTTTTCCTTTGTTCATAAACAGGCACAGGTCATATTGGTTATGGCAGTATCATGGAAGATTGGTACTGTTATACTTTGTTCTGCAGGACTAGCTGGCGGAGTGATCCGCCATATGGCAGGCAGGCGAAAAATAGTTTTGCTACTTGTACATATTATTACATTGCCTTATGGGGGATATATACCCTGGCTAGTATTAGATACCTACAGATGAGGGAAAAAACAGTTAAAAGTTAAATTATTAAACTACTGCTCCTCAATGGTGACTGAATATGAAAGCCAGCCAATAACTATAGTGAGTTGTATGTCACAAATTTGCTATCAGGCGATGATCAACGTCAAAGTATGGAAACAACTCCGATGTACGGATAAGTCATTCTTGATCGAACACAAACGTATTTGTTAGTATTACCACTTGGTAGTGTCAACGTGAGCAGCTGGTCTCAAAGTTGCCTCTTTTCCAGCTGCAATATTTGGAATATGTTGTTATATCACCTGTTGAAGCATCATTTGATGTGCCATAACATGGCATGTCGTTTTCGTACCCAATCTTGAGCTCAATTGATCTATGATCTATAAACTAGGAAGGTCCTCAAAAGCAGATCGAAGATGGCATAAATGACTAAATGACACTGCGAAAACTCCTTTTCATCGAACGCCGCCCATGCTTCCAATAGTGTACAAAAACCAAAAGGTATTAAGCAGCAGCTTCATCGCCGTCTTGAAGAGTGAAATCCCATTCTTTAAACGCCTCCCGGAACGCCTCCACGTCCTTGGTCTCATCCTCGACAGTTTGCTCACAGGCCTTCCAGATCACGCGGTCCTCGAGATTGAGTAGCTTGGCCAGCACTCGCCGACCGAATTGAAGATCGAAGAAGCGCATGTCTGAGGGCAGAGGCATGACGAGGGACTTTCCCTTAATACGTTCCTCGCCATCGTCCGCCCACAGCCATACGCGGAAGAAATCGCCGCCAGATTCGGCCTGTTGCTCGAGGGTCAAGTCTTGTACTTTGAAGGCTGGGAAGGACTGGTTCTCTGCTTCAACTTTGAAAGCAGCTTCTGCTAGACCCTTGTAGATGAGTTCAGCGGGCAAGGGCATCAATTGCCAAATCAGATGGACGTTGTTTTCACGGCTGATCTCCCAAGTGACGACACCGAGTTTGTGGGAGCTCTTGGCAGCGATCATGGCCTGAATAGCTCCGCGGAAGCGGGTCATCTCCTTATATGTCTTAGCAGCCTCGCCGTTTGGATCTGCGACAGGTCCAATACTGGGAATCGTCGGGTTGTGTGGTAGTGGAATGATGATTAGGTGACCTGGGAAATCAAGGCCGTGTTCGGTAAAGGTCGCAGATGTGGGCAAAGGACCCTTTGCCGTTGAGATGTATGCGTCGTCGCCAATGCTACAACACATGTGTGACGACAAATTGGGGTTAGATAGACAAAAATAACATCTGTCGGGACCTGGAGGGGGCGATCGATGGCGCTGCTTCTGACGCCGACCCCTGTGCCCCCTCTCTTGCTCATCACCACCATATCGATTGTAGGAGTCCTCCTTCGGCGCACGTCTCTTGGTCTTGGGGTTAAAGGGTGATGCTGTGGCGCCGACGGGTACTGATGCGTCTCCTTTGTTGAGGCTGAATGCATATAGAGACTTTGCCTTAGCTTCGTTGCCGTACGGGGCCATGGAAATGAATCGCGTGACGCAAGTGTTGTCGGTCTCCTTCTCGGTAGGATGTACAAATGCTTCTCGTTCATAGAAGAAGCCTTCAGGAGATGATGATAGGTGGTATCGTGGTTTGAGTACTGCGCATAGCTCCGCGATCGAGTCCGAGACAGCCAAGGACGCTTGGTTTATAGGACCAAGCGCAACTTGAGAGCCAGTCCAGACACCTGCTGGCCATATCGATGTCAGGAGAATGTCAGCGCTGTGGGCTCCGCGTAGGCTCTTCGCATCGTCGACTGAGTGAAACGGCAGGTGCTGTTCTTTGGACTGGCCTGCGATGAGATTCGTATCCAATTGACCACCGAGAGCGACGATTCGAACACCATCAGATGTTTTTGTTATGCTTCTCTTGCCTAGAAAATGAAGGTTCTCGCAAATTTCCTCTTCGGCTTCGACCTTTGCGGCGATGCGCGGGGGCAAAGGGTGGCTTCCCATGGTAAAATAGGTTGGAAGGGGAACTTGAAGGGTTCCTTCGAGAAGCGCAGCCACCGACTCATCGTCTTGAGTTGCGCTGAAGACATCACCAGTAAGAATAGCCATGGAGAAGTTGTTCTTTGCATGAAGTGTAGCTAGCTTCTTGAATGCAGGCTCAAGCTGGCCATTGAGGCTGCCCAGGACGATACTAGATAAAATCAGTCAGACTATGAGTTTCAGATATTGATTTATATTATCACTCACATTTTAGGTGCAGCCATATTAGTGGTTGTTGTGGCAAGAAATGATCTAGACTTCTCGCGACAACTTCTAAGTGAAGGGATTGTGAATGAAAGAAGCTATGGTGAAAGTATACAGGAGCACGCGTTAGAGTGCTATAATAGATAAGGGAATGCGGCGCGAGTGTGATTGGCGGATGTGGGGCTTCTTGCATTAGTGTCGCCTTATCGGTTTTGCCGCTTATCAACCGATAAAAAAAGTTTTGGCGGGGCCATCTTTTCGCGGTATGGATGTGAAGAAGCTCTTTTTCGCAAAGACTTGGACATTCATTTTCCCAAGTTCTTTATAAACAAAACAAGACCGCCCAAGATGCCGGCCAACTCGTCAGGGCGCATCACAAAGGCGCGGAAGAATAAGAACTCAACACCTCATCAAAAGAACCACCGGTGGGAATCTTTTACTACTAAAATTTCAAAATTTAATTCGCTTCAACCTCTACGAAAAGTTCGCCGTCATGACCTCGATACCGAAGACCTTTCGATCACGACATCCTACTTTCAGACCGGATTGCAAAAATGGGGAGAGCTAAATGTCTCAAAGCCCTTCTCTGCTTTCAAGACGAAGGTCTGGCCTCTTTGTGAGAGCTTGCCACAGCTTCTCTACCACGAGCAACGGATCGCAGACTTTTTGGCCGAGTTTATAGCAGGACAGGATAAGGAAGCTCTAGAGCCGCTACTGGACCTTCTTACCGCTTTCTCCCATGACTTGGGAGTTCGATTCGAGAAGCATTATGGTAGAAGTTTGGAACTAATCGTGGCTATCGCGGCCAAGCCCCAGGATGCCGACGTTATTGAGTGGACGTTTGGATCCCTCGCCTTTTTGTTCAAGTACCTTTCTAAACTGCTTGTTCCTGACTTGCGACCTACCTTCAAAGTTATGGCGCCACTACTCGGAAAGTCACGACATCCTCCTCATATTGCCCGATTCGCAGCCGAAGCACTGAGTTTCTTGGTTAAAAAGGCAGCCGCCCCTTCACAACGCGAGACAGCTCTAAAGCGCCTGGTTGAATGTGCTCGGGACGATCTTCTGAGCGTAAAGGGCGACCGCCAGTTCATCTTGTATAAGGATGGATTGATGAACATGTTTGCCGAGGCTATTAAAGGAACTGATAATATTGTCCATTCCACTGCCCCAGCCATCTTCGCGGCACTGGTTGACGCTATTCCGGAAGAGGAGCGAACACTCAGCGAGGATACGATCTGGACAGACGTTGTTTGTGGTGTTTTGACCAGTGTTACACATCATGCGACTGCCGAGACTTTTGGGGATTTCGCAGACGGAGTCCATGAGGCAATCCGAGCCAACATGGAACGGACAACCCCTGCAGAACGTCAATGGCAAGTTGTACCCCTTATCAGGATATACGGAACCATGGCCGGTGTTCGAAAAGGATACCGAATCCGTGATTGGTCGCCTCTTATCAAGAACTTTGTCGAGTTGCTTTCCAGTGTTACAGAAGCAGCACCACAGGACGCCTCAACCACTGTCTGGAAGTTTGTCATGGCCAGCGTTGCGATTGTCTGGCACCACGCACCTATTGATGCTTTGATACCTCATATTAATCCTCTTGTTCAATCTCTGAGCAGGGAGCCATTCATGAAATGGTTCATTCCGTTCTGTTCCTACTTCTGCGAGCTGGATGCCCAGCGCTTCGGAAGCTTGTTCCGTGCCGATTTCCAAAGGTAAAGCCACCGAGATTCGGTTGTTTTGAGGCTTCGACTAACTGTGCTAGATTTATTGCGAACCATTGGTCTGAAGAGTCCAATGAAGACATGCTTTGTGTTCTCTTGCCAAAGATGATCGAGAATGGCGCTTTCCCCCCCGCAGGCGAGAAGGACAGCTGCAGGATGTCACAGGGGTGGCAGGGCCAGATTGTCTCCAAGTTTGAACGCTTAGAGATCTCGCCGTTCCCCGAACGCGGCCCCTATAACAAGGATCCTCAAGTTTGGCGGGATAGATGTCTACCCAAGTACTCGGCACTACTTCAGATTCTTGAACTCACAACAGTTCACCCATCGACAAATGCTAAGATCGCCGAACTTTTACTTCGAAAGCTAAAGCTCGCGCTGCGGCCCTCTTCTACCCTGGTATCGGATGAGGTTCATTTTATTGTTGGACAGGGATTCCACGCCTACTTGCGTATGAGCAAGGCTGCTGGCTCTGTCGACATCACCTTGAGCCCGCTCCTGCGTGCAGCCGTTCCTCGATTTTCTCAATCTGTCAGCTTCTTGCATGCATATCTCGCCTACGAAGAAATTCTACAGAGCAACGAGTCTGCTCGACGACAAGATAGCACGAGTAGTGACAGTTCATCCACTGAGGAGGACCCAGTTACCAAGTCTTTGATCGAAAACTTGAGCTCCCCATCACACGAACTCCGTTTGGCATCTTTGAATCTACTCAAGGCGCTTGACTTGGCAACGGACAGCTTCAACACCGTCGAGACCATGATCGAGGTCGAAGAGACCCCTTTGGCTCTCTCGCATACAAGAACGATTGCCATGCTCCTTCGCAAGTTGGGTCACAACTACGCTTCATTTGAGGATAACTCTTGGCTGCAACGAGCTGTGCCTGCTTTCCTATTCGGTATGCTTACGGTGAAGCTGTCTCCTGTGTGGGATGATTCGGTTGAGACTATGAAGCAAATTGCAGAGACCAAGGCCGGAGAGGAGGCAGTCTGTGAAGTTGCTTTCCGCTGGCTGAAGGTTCCTTCATCTCGATGGGGTGCCTCGCAGCCTGAAACCCACAACTCTCGTCGCGCGTTTGTATCCGACTTTGAATGCACAAACGTAAGCAGACTGGAGGAGGCCGCAGCTGAGGTCGAAGAGTCAATCGACCACCCAAATGAGCTGATGTTGCAGAGCTTTGATGAAAAGCAACGGACTGCCGAGATAACTGCTGGCAACGCTAGATCCCGCGCGCTGAAGGTGTTTAACGCCATCCCCTTTATCGCGGAGAGGAGGTCTCGTCAACTTGTTCCACACTTTCTCGCCTGGGCAAGTGAAGACCGAACCCCTGAGTCGATCGAAGGTCAAGGCACTTCTGAGGGAGCCACTTGGTCTCTCGCAGACCGCAAAGCCATGCTCGGCGTCTTCTCTCAGTTCATCAACCCTCGTGTGCTTTATGAGCACGAGCAAGTCTACACTGCACTCTTGCAGCTTATGGAGAATGGTGATGCCGAGGTCCAAAAGGTTACCCTCAAGGCAATCCTTGCTTGGAAGCAGGAGGCAATCAAGACTTACAAAGAGAACTTGGAGTTCCTCTTGGATGAGGCCCGATTCAAGAACGAGCTTACAGTCTTCCTTCAAGACGACACCGCCATCAAGCCGGAGCATAGAGCTGAGTTGATGCCCGTCCTCCTCCGATTGCTTTATGGTCGCACTATATCCAAGAAGGGTGCAGCAAGCGGCCGACATGGCCTCCAAGCCACCCGACTTGCTGTTCTACGAAATCTTAGTGTCGAAGATATGGGTAGCTTCTTGGACATTGCCACTGGTAAGCTGAAAGGTGTCAAGGTCGTTGATTCCTCGAAGAAGATCTTCGAGGAGCCCCTTCTCCCCGTCCGAAAGCAACTTGGTTTCCTCAACATGATTTCTTCCGTTATTTCGGAACTCGGCACCAACGCTACACCTTATCTGGAGACGCTCCTCAATGCTGTTTTGTACTGTCTTGTCTTTGCCTGCCGACAACTCAGCGGTCAGGGCGCAGACCCCGAGGATGCCCCTGAAGAAGAGGAAGAAAAAGCCAGCACACAGTCTCTTTTGAGGGTCATCCGGTCCACTGGTCTGAAGTGTCTGATTGCGCTTTTCCAAAACGCCCAGTCTTTCCAATGGGCCCCTTATCAAGATGTCATTCTCGAAGATGTTGTGGCACCAAGACTGGAAAACCTGCCCAGTGAGACAACACAAGGAGTTTCTGGTATGCTTCAGCTCTTTGCTACTTGGTCTGTCCTCCCCAGGATTGCACTCTTCTTTGCGCCACACGACAAGATTCCTGAGGGTATTCTTCCCAAGGTCATCGAATGTTTGTCAATCGAGAAGGGTAAGGATGCAGTCAAGATTCATGTCCTGGGAATTGTTCGCAACTTGGTTAAGCTCGCAACTGCGCCTGCGCAGGAGTGCGAGTTCAATGAAGTTATCAAGGCAGAGCTTCTCGAACCCAACTCTAAAGCAATCCTGGCTCAGATATCCAATGTTCTGGACATGTCTGGCATAAGCAATGATCTTATGGAAGCTTGTGTAGAAACAATACTGGTAATGTCTCCCATTATTCAGGATGCCGAAGATGTCCAGGCCGTTATCAAGATCGCCATCTTCCTCCTCAACCAGCCACCTCGACGAGTTAGCCCCAAGCTCAAGGGCAGAATCTTGCTCATTGTAGAGCAGTATGTTGCAGGTTCTAGCGCCTTTGACAACCAGTCACTACTCGACGATGTATATGACACAATTTCGTCTCTTTTCAGCTACTTCAAAGACCGTGAGAACCGACAGTCCCTGTCAAGGGCGCTAGTGGCCATTGCTGGAAAAGACAACAACCTTCGGGAGGTTGCCGAATTGTGCGCAGCCCTTAACTCTTTCAAAGAAGGGCGTATCGATGAGCTCGATTACGATGCACGCCTAGCTGCCTACAGTTCAATCTCTGGTGATCGAGAGGTCCCATTGACTCCCAAGCAGTGGTTGCCCTTGCTTCACAACCTTATCTTCCATATTCGAGATGATGCCGAATTTGGTATTCTGTCCTCCAACTCCGCCGACGGACTCCGCCGATTTATTGGAGATGCGGCAGCTTGCACGTCCAAAGAATCAAAGGAGAAGTTTGATGTCCAGCTCCGGGGCGTCATTATGCCTGCGCTTTATGCAGGTGCTCGTGAGCCATCTGACACTTCTCGACGAGAGTACCTCCGAGTAATGGGTCATCTTCTGTCAACTATGCCCGAATGGGAGCCCATTGCTGATCTCAGTGCATTGTTGAACGACCGAAACGAAGATAGTTCTGAGCTGACATTCTTCTTCAACATTCTGAGCCCTGCGACAGCACGACAGCTGGAGGCTCTGCATATTCTTGAGGCCGCCAACAAGCAGAAGGAATTTGGAAGCCAAAACTTAGCCCAGTTCTTCATCCCGCTTCTCGAACACTTCATCTTCGGCCGTGTCGATGGAGTCGATGATCACGGTCTTGGTGCCCAGGCGATCATTGCCATCGGCAACCTCGCAAGTTCTTTGCACTGGAAGCATTACCGCACTACCCTTCAACGATACATTGGTTATGTTGAGGCTAAGCCTGAACAACAAAAGCTGACAATCCGACTCTTGAGCAAGGTTGCCGACGCACTTGTCGATGCAGCCGAAAACGATTCCGAAGAGCGTATGGATGTGGACCAGATCGATGTGTCTTCGTCAAGCACCACCAGACTCCCTCTCACAATCCCAAAGGCAGAAAAGCTAAGCGTTGACGTCACCAACTTCTTCTTGCCTACACTGGTCAAGCACCTTCACGAGAAAGACGAGTCAGAAGTCAGTTACCGTGTCCCGGTTGGTGTCATCATCGTCAGACTCTTGAAGTTGTTGCCTCAGGATCAGATGGATCAGAAGCTTGCTGGTGTCTTGACCGATATCAGTCACATCCTCCGCAGCAAGTCTATAGAGGCCCGAGACATGGCTCGAGACACACTGGTAAAGATAGCCGTCAATCTGGGCCCGTCTTACTTTGGGTTCCTTCTCAAGGAGCTGCGAGGTGCTTTGACCAGAGGATACCAGCTTCACGTGCTTTCCTACACCATGCACTCCATTTTGGTCGCTATTGTCCCCAGCTGCGCCCCTGGCGACTTGGATTACTGCCTCAACTTCGTCGTGACAGTTGTCATGGACGATATCTTCGGTGTCATTGGTCAAGAAAAGGATGCTGAGGGATACACGACTCAGACCAAGGAGATTAAGAGCAGTAAAAGCCAGGACTCAATGGAGCTGATCGCCAAGAATGCCACGGTTGGTCGTCTTATTGATTTGGTGAAGCCGTTGCGAGCACTTCTGATGCAGAAGGTCGATCTTAAAATGGTTCGCAAACTCGATACTTTGATGTCGCGCATAACATCTGGCCTTCTGCAAAACCCTGCCGCCGAAAGCCGTGACACACTGGTTTTCTGTTACGAAGTCATTCAAGATGTCTACAACTCGCAAAAGCCCGAAGTTGAAGAGAAGCTCGACCCTCGAGTCAAGAAGTACCTAGTCCAGAAGGGCGCCAAGAAGAGCGGCGACCGAGGCAAAACGACCAAGCACACATACAAGCTGATTCGTTTCGCAGTCGATATTCTGAGGGCCATCCTGAAGAAGCATGACAGCTTGCGCACTCCTGGCAATATCTCTGGATTTATTCCCATCCTTGGTGATGCCATGGTTGGTGGGGAGGACGAGGTCAAGATCTCTACATTCCGATTACTGGCTGTCATTGTCAAGGTTCCATTCATTGATGATGAGGGATCGAGGCTGTACAAGGTTGCAGTCAAGGAAGCAACCAAGAGTATTTCCATGTCAGTCTCTACTACTACCGAGGTGGCTCAAGCAGCACTCAAGATGATGGCTGTTGTTCTTCGGGATCGTCGTGACATTCCTGTCAAGGACGCAGCGATCGATATGCTTCTCGCCAAATTGAAGGATGATCTCACTGAGCCTCTTTACCGCCACGTTACGTTCAACTTCCTGCGATCGGTGCTGGACCGACGCATCGAAACTGCCGCCGTCTACGACATTATGGACTACGTGGGCTCGGTCATGATCACCAACGATGACAAGGATACTCGTGATCTTGCCCGAGGCGCATTCTTCCAGTTCGTTCGCGAATATCCTCAGAAAAAGGCCAGGTGGGCTAAGCAGCTCAACTTTATCGTTGCCAACCTCAAGTACGAACGAGACGGTGGTCGTCTATCCGTTATGGAAATCGTTCACTTGCTCCTCATGAAGTCGTCTGACGACTTTGTTCAAGAGATTTCCTCTACCTGTTTCCTCCCACTCTTCTTTGTCCTTGCCAACGACGACAGTGAGAAGTGCCGCCTTTCAGCCACAGGCCTTCTCAGGGAGATCTTTCGCAAGGCCGACAAGGAGCGAACTCAAACCTTCCTCGGACTTGTACGAACATGGCTGGATCAGGACGGAAACGAAGCAGTGCTTAAACTCGCTTTCCAGGTTTTTGGTTTCTACCTCGAATCCAGTGAAAACGCATCGAAGAATAAGAAGGATTTCAAACTTGTTCTTGAGAAGATCAACGGCGTTATCGAGAACGAGGACATTCGAGAAGTTGATGGAGAGCTCGTCGAGGCGGCCCTTGGGGTTATTCGTGCTGCTCTGGCTGTGTTCCCCGAAAAGATCCTGGCAAGCGACAGCGAAGAGATGTGGTCCAACATTGTCAGATGTCTGTCACACCAAGAACCTTCAGTCAAGATATCGTCTATCGGTTTGACAAGCTCCTACTTGGCAGACTTTGCCAAACAAGCTGGTGACGTAACTGTTGGTGAGCCAGTAGAGGGCAGCCATGGTCTGACGCTCGATTTGCCAAAGGTACAGAACCTGGTCAGACTTGGACTGGGTGTCCTGGCAACTCGCGACATTGATGAGAAGCTAGGAGTGGAAGCTGTCCAGGTGCTTGCTTTCTTGGCCCCTCGTCTCCCCGAGGGTGACGGAGAAGAGGAGGACGAAGAGGAAGAAGACCAGGGCGAGGAAGATAAGAAGAAGAGTGAGCGAAAGACGGACCTTGATCATATGTTCAGACAAATCTCTCGCATCCTTCGAAGGGAGATTCCTCCCAGGGCTGTGGCCATTACACCAAAGGTGGCTGCCATGGAGCTTCTGGAGACTGTCTGTCGCAGATCTTCATCGGAACGTCTTCGGCCATCATTCAATACCATCCTTGTGCCACTCCATAACCTCACTGATCCCTCCATTGCCCCTCCTTTCTCGAACGATGAGCTCTTCAAGACAAAGCACGAGGCTCTCAAGACACGTGCACAGATTCTTATGGAATCTCTGCAGAAGAAGTTTGGCACTTCTGAATACTCCAAGCAGTTGCTCGCCATTAGAGAAGAAGTGAGGAAGAAGCGAGAGGAACGATCAAGCAAGAGGAAGATCGATGCGATTATAAAGCCGGAGAAGTATGGACGGGACAAGAGGAAGAAGTTTGAAAAGAACAAGTCTCGTATCAAGACACGGTCGAAGGAGCAGAAGGATATGAGGCAGTCGTTCAAGCGATGGTAAAACATTGATGGTGTTGCATCAACGGGCGTTACGGAATTGTAAAATTGGACAAGATGTTTGTTTCCTGGCGTTGTTATACGGATCCATAGTAAAAGTCATTTGCATGTCAAATTTGAAAAGAAAACACGGCCATCTATTAGGCTCGTGACTATAATAATGATCATTCCTGTCTGAAGAGGAGGGTATCTCGACGCCACCCAATGCTCCTACAATATCGTACAACACTGTCTTGTTTTTAACTCTATCCTGTACCCGCCAATACTTCCGATCATTCTGAGCTCTCGTTATTGTTGGATCCCTTACTTCCTGGGAGAGAGTCCTCTGGCCAGAATTCGATATCGCCATCTTCGCCCAGGGTGCCCCGCTTGACAAGTTGACCCTTTTTCTTCATAAGTTCCTCGATGGTAAATGGTTTATCGCCAAAGATATGGAGGTGGTCACTGATAACATGTCTGTTGCGACAACTAGGACATGTGATAAGCGTAGATCCGTAGTGGTAGCCTTGCTTGGAAACGTTGTGGTGGGAGCGATGGCCGCAGGGAACGCAGGTAAATGACAGTTGGTAATGCGTGGGTTTGATCTCTGGCCTTTCACCTTCGCTCTTGGCCGATTCGCCTACGTTCGCCTGCCCGGATTTTGGCTTGGCGTATGTTCGAGGAGATGGCCTGGGAATATTGTGCGCTGCACGGAAGGACTGTTGGTTCAGATTTAGGTTTGCGACTGAGCGGGCAAGAGGGGTCTGCAGGAAAGAAGAGAGGCGCTGTGGTTGAGAACGCAGTTGTCGCAGAACTGCAGGGGCGATAGAAGGTGCTCTTGAGGCCATCTTGCGTGGTTTTAAGGGAGTTGGAAGATGATGGCGACGTCGGAGTTGATTTAGATGAAATGTTTTTAATTGAAGAAAGAAGGGTCTTGGTTGTGAGACGTCATTTGTGGGCCCGACAGATTAAAAGAGAAGCTATGGAAGGTTGACGAATCACATCGACCCTATCACTTACACGGATGAACTTGCCAACATTTTGAGGCGTTGCACGAGGATGGATGGTTTGTATATGGAATGGATGCTGAGGAAGTCGCGATACCTCAAATGGGGAGGAGCCCTTGAGGTGTTGGTGATTTACGCCAAACTCCAATGACATCACTCCTTCCTCGCCAGCCCACCAGTGCATCGTAGTCACTTCCTTACAATGAACGACAGGATCTCTTCGTGGATGGGCTAGTTTCTCTGTAGTCTCTCTTCTTCATCATTCTCTCAATTCTTTCAGCTACTTCAACCATATTCATCTTGGCTGCATCTCTCGCATTCATTAATCCCCGCTATTCACCAGTCGTTACACAAGCATCGTCACTGTCAAATCACCCCCAACACGTCTTCGTGCTCAAGCATTACCATCTCTTTCCCACAGGTTTCTTTTTTACAAACAGTATGCTCCGCGCCCTTTTCTTGGCCTCTTTGGCCATGATCTCCTCGGGTTACCCCTGGGCCGTTTCACCCCAGGATGATATTGAGATTGGCGTCAGACATATCAATGAGGCACGCCGGGCAGCAGGACTCCATGAACTCGCCTGGGATACATCTCTTGCACAATCTGCTCAGTCTTGGGCCGATAAACTTGCGGAAGGAGAAGTCCCACACGGTTACTCGTTAGCTCAGTATCCAGTATCAGGAGAAGCCATATATGAGGAAGAAACAGCAACGGATTGCGTGGGACAATCGTTCGAAGCTACTCTACAAAGCGCGGTGGGTAATTGGCTTCACAAATGGGAAGCAGAGCCTGGTGTAGAAACCAAAACCAATCACGGTAAGTAGCCCTAGAGTTCTCGGACTTGCTAGATCTAACAAGTGAGTAGATGCGTGCATGGCATCCACCGCAGAATACGTGGGGTGCGGCAAAGCGTTTAATACTCACTCCGATGATGAAGAAAAGAAGTGCAAGTTTTATGACGTGTGCTTCTTTGGGCACGGGTAAGTGAATCCTAGCTGATACCACCTAGTCAATACAAGGCCGCTGACAATACAGTCTTCGAACACCACCAAAGCCAAAGACATCTTGGGCTCATCACTGGGGTCACCCTATTTATGTCCCAACACCTTTCAAGTTCACCCCCATTGAAGGCTCAGAGGACTCAGAGGAAGACGCCAAGCTTGAATTCTCTGGTTCAGAAGACTAAGCTGATCACTTATGTATCGAGACTCGGGCGACTATGGCTCGGATTGAATCGGCATCTATGGAAGGGGACTCGGGTGGCGAATGGAAATCATAATCAGTAACAGAACATAATTAATGTTTATTGAATTACAAACAGTCTACTATCAATATGAGTTTTTATGGAACTGAAGAGATCAAATCACCTTTGTTTACATGCTCGCTGCTTCTTTTTATTCGCATGCATTTATGGCAACTTGAAAGGAGGAAGTTGGATGCAGGGTAGTCTGCGGCAGGGTTACATAATCATCACGGCTTCAGCATGGTCTGTGCACTCTACAGCAAACTTGTGGAACAGCGAGCGACGCGATTAAGAAAAAGGTCCCTAGTTCGCGACTCCATCAAGCACCGAACCTTGAAGCCATCACGACAGGCACGAACCATCCACATTTCACACACCTCTTAGCTGTAGCACAATTATCGCTATTGTCGCGTGAATATTGTCATCTGTACCAGGGTCTCAGCTCTAAAGCGTACGGGGGCAATAGCCATAGAAGGCTCTTCACGTGTTGGTCTAGCTCCCTTTTCCGCGGCATGAGATGACCGTCGAGGTCCTGTAACACACAATGGAACGATCAAAGCCTCAAGCCTTCTTATCGAGTTATGCGCCGCGACTCCGCGCTTACAACAACTCCCTTCTCACGCCTGTTCTGCCGAGTAGCGCGCCCGCCGGCCCAGTTTCGAGGACCACTAAACGAGGAACGACCATCATCAATTATGCCGAAGATGGTTATGATGACTTGGAAGACGATAGCGACGACCCGCGTCGAAGACCAACAGGACTGCGAAGCTTGCGCAAGGAAGACTCGGCCAGCAGACTCGACCTTGCCGACAAGGTTGGCAAAGATACTAAGGAGCCAGTCGAGGTACAGGGCATCTGGCGTGATTGGATCGCAAAGCATAGGTTGCTTCGGAGCGATCAGCAGAATGCCATTCAAGCAACACTCCCTCTTACTCTGATTCCGATTCGAATCGATCTGGATGTTCCTGCGTTCATCCCCCCAGCCCCATATCCAACGCCAAACCCTAACACGGTGGACACCTCACTCCCTCAGTACCGTCAACAGGAGGCGACGGTGCCTTATAAGCTTCGAGATATTTTTTGCTGGAATCTTCATGAAACGCTCATCTCAACCGACCAATTTGCCCAGACATTGGTGCAGGATCTGGATCTGCCAAATCGACAAGCCGCCATCGCTGAGATCAGCAAGCAAATCCGGACACAGCTCGAAGAATACTCGGGTGTCGCTCTCCACCCTTTGTTCCATAGCGATCAGCAAGCCGCCTCTGCCCCGCAACCTACGACGACCGCGTTGACGCCACGACCAAGCTTTGCGCTCAAGTCTCGGGATGATTCTCCAGCGTCCGCCATCCGTGGCCCTTCTCGGCCTGACACACCAGCGCAGACAGGAGGTGCGGCAACTCCTTCACAAACGCAGGCTCCTGATGTCACTGCAGAGGCGACACCGATACTTCCCGATTCAGACGACTACAACCCCGACGATACCTACCGATGCATCATCAATTTGAGTCTTAATCTAGCGTCCATGCTCTACACTGACAAGTTTGAGTGGTCTCTTTTACACCCCCCTGGCACTGCTGAGGCATTTGCCAAGGTTACTTGTACGGATCTTGGATTGACAGGAGAGTGGATCCCGGCCATGACCCATGCCATATATGAGGCTGTACTGCGGCTGAAGAAGGAAGCATGTGAGGCAGGTGGTCTAGTTGCCGGATGGGGTGGTCTACAGCAAGAACTGCCAAATGATGCCGCTCACGGCTCGGAGGCTGGCTGGAGATACGAACCGGAACATCTCGGCGATGATTGGGAACCCAAGGTGGAATTCCTCAGTAAAGAGGAGATTGAGAAGAGAGAAGGTGACCGCGAACGTGAGGTTCGACGGTTGCGCCGTGAGACGGCACGGTTCAGCTCTACGACAGGTATGCTTGGAGGAACACCTTTTGGGGCACCGATGGAGGTTGAGGAAGAGAGAATGGGTCGGGGCGAACGATCTAAGAAGAAGCGTCGTTTCCGAAGCTTGAGCCCGCTTGGACGGGGCGGTACACCTGGAGGGCGAGGCACGCCTGATGTTGGTGGCTACGGGGGAGGAGGTGGTGCTCTGACAGACCAAGAGAGGTTCCAGTGGAGGTGTATGCACTGCAGGATATGGGGCACAAGCGTTTGGGCTGTTAGGGACGGCCCAGCAGGTCCAAGGGTAAGTTTAACATGTCAAGATGGGTTTACTAGTTCGTCGCTAACTTTACTCAGACTTTGTGTGCCAACTGTGGCTACCTCTACGAGCGTGATCAGAGACTACCTCGCCAGAACAAAAACCTCCATCTTCCAGACGTCCGCGTGGTTTAGGAAACCTCAGAGGAGCAAAACCAACCGGTAAAAACCTCAAACTCTCAACTGAAGAAACCCGCAATGCGCCGTGTATGAGCAATGGACGGGCGAGCCGAAAGCAGTCCCTGGCCCCTCACATAACGACCTAATGGAATGGGATATGCCCTGTTATCGGAGTGCTAGGAGAGAGATAGTGGCGAAGCATGATGCTGATAGCCAGTAACATTTGGGAGTCTTCGTTTTCGCGAGCAAAAGCTTTTTGGGGGCGGTGGAATTGGAAGGGATGATTATACGGCGTCTAGGGAGGATTGGGATTCCTCAAGCGAACGATACTTTTTGTCGTTGATAATTGCCGGACGGATGGAGGAGACAGGGAGAGGCCGTCGAATTATGCTATGCATCCTTGTAGTATTCACGAATATAGGTGGTGTTTCAAGGGGTGTTAGTGATACCTCTCTGGATACTATTGCATGCTGAAATATATTCGGTTACTCTTGAACTGAAGCGATGTCTCCATGGATGATAAGTCAGCATAACATGATTGAGTGGTCTGTCAGACTGCAGGAGTCGTATTGATGCTGAGGCAAAGGTCACGTGTGGCGAGTTGACCTGCTTCCATACTCTCCAAGCTATGACAACCTCATTCTACCCCTGACAAGAAGGGATTTCGGAAATGAACTACGCTTCAGCAGCACCACATGATGCTGCTAACTCGAATATACCAATCAGCGATAGACCCTTGCAACTGTATTGCATCGCGTTGACTATCGAGCCACCAAAGGCAAAGCCGCGTTACGCTTTGGGATAGTACGGAAGAAGGTCCTCCACGATCTAATCCGTCGGCCAACTCGTTACACTTTCACCCCGCACTTCTGAAATGGGCTGTCCCAATATCCCCGGAACACATCCACGTGTGGAGATGACCTCTTGCTTGTCCTGAGTGTGGAGTATCGAGTTCAGGCTGACATGGTAATACCACCAAGGCGGTTCGACCCGAAGAGTGCAAACCCATTTTATGCAGGGTTTCTGGCTTCGGACCATTTCGTTGGCGATGCTCCGTGGCTCGAAATGGTATCGTTTACAAGCTACGGAATTTTATCATCATGTCCAGCGGCTGTTTAGATCGAAGTCGCACTGTTGCTCAACTATGAGCTACCAAACTGGACGGATTGCAAGAGCTTTAATTGATTACAACACACATTCCATGTTATCAGGAACACAACTACAGAGACAATGTAGAATTTGTATCGGACTGTGGCATGCACCTTTGCCAGCCATCACATGAGACTACCAGTCACATAAGAGGCTTGACTGGTTGCCTGGCGAGTCTTCACATACAATCGGCAGCAGGATCCTGGCCTATAATCGGCATATGACAGGGACCGGACCACTATCTCGGCCATGATGTATCCGAAACTGCTGAATCTGGACGACGGGTCTCTTCATTGCCTGACTTGGCCATACTATGCCAGGGGTTCGGTTTCTACAGCCTCCACAACACCCAGCAGCTGACCAAAACCCTTTGCTATTCGGCATGAACGTGGGCGTGAAATAAACGCATGAGCAAGTTCAAGATCACAGAAGCTCGACCACGATACTTCTTTTAAGCGGACGGACTGAATCCCGAAGTACCGTGGGTTCTTTCACGGACGCAAGCCGCAATGCACAGGACGGAAACATGATGCTTCTTGCGCGGAACTGGGCGCTGCGAATTACACTCGCAGGTATCAACACATATGAATGACATATCAAGCAACCCATTGCCTAATAGGAACAGCTGACAGAACTTGTAATACCAGTGCTTTCTTCACCATGGGAGGAACGATATGCATGAAGCATGTGCTCATTTGGATGTTGGACTCTATTCAAAACCGCGGGCTTCAGCAAGCATAGCCATGCAGGCCATGTTTGTTCAGTGCGTCATACCCGTGGCAAAAGACCCTTGTGGGGTTTGGCAAAATATTTCTCCATGTTGCTTTCGTATGAAAGTTGCAACAGTATTGCATACATGCCCAAGCAGTGGCAAACAGGAAGCCGCCTTGGCTCACCGTTGAAATCAACATACTGTGGGGTTAACCGCCTGGCCAAATGGTACGGCTAATCTGATCCCAGACGAAGATCCGCCTTAACAAGACGGTAGGGTGACTGTTTCCTCTCACTTACCTCACCAGGGGTACTGCTTGATGAGCCACCTCACGATCTCTTTGTAATTTTAGTCTATGCTCCCTTACTATCAAGTCGATAGGCGATGGAAGCGACGGCCCGGCAACGGACAGTATCCTATTCTGTCGTAGTCTTCTCGAGAGAGAAGGTCTCCGCAGTAGGACAAATCTGGACTCCTCAATATATACCCTCGTCAGTCCAAGGCTTGACGATTATCCAATGGGGGATCTTCGCGAGTACAGCCTTTTCGGAGGTCAACGTCTCTCTCCTTCGGGAACGACGGACCGGTCTCATTATTTCTTTTCACTTTTGTAGAAACGCATCTGCCATCTCACTATACGCAATTGAGTCTACTGCGGATATCGACTCAGGAACTTGCTCACCCTTGCGCCCGCCTCTTCGATATGTGGCCGCCTTGGAGCTACACACTGCCTGACCTCGACAAGCCAGGCTTTGCAAGGCAAAGTGTGGACCATCATACCTTCTCCTGTCAAAGGGGCTGCGGCCCGGAACCCGATCTCGGCCTGGAGATGCGAGGATGGAGCCTCATCGGTAGCACGGCTTCTCTTCTTGATCATACTATCTTGGTGTTAGTCAAGGGTGAAACGAAGATCTTGGTAGTCCCTGATCGTTTCGTCTGTGTCCACAATCCAAGTATATAACGAGCTTGAATCCCCAGACTGGATCAACTTCACCTCACTCCTCATCACACCTTCTTCAGTACACTCATCTATCTACCGGTTCAGCTTTTTGTTCACAATGTATCGCGCCATCGCCACCGCCTCGGCGCTCATCGCAGCCGTTCGGGCTCAGCAAGTTTGCTCTCTCACACAGGAGAGCAAGCCCTCCCTGAACTGGTCCAAGTGTACATCCAGCGGATGCAGCAACGTCAAGGGATCCGTCACCATCGATGCCAACTGGCGATGGACTCACCAAGTATCCGGATCTACCAACTGCTACACCGGCAACAAGTGGGACACTTCCGTCTGCACCAGCGGAAAGGTCTGTGCTGAGAAGTGCTGTCTCGACGGCGCCGACTACGCCAGCACCTACGGTATCACCTCCAGCGGCGACCAGCTCAGCCTCTCGTTCGTCACCAAGGGACCCTACAGCACCAACATCGGTAGCCGTACTTACCTCATGGAGGACGAGAACACCTACCAGATGTTCCAGCTCCTGGGTAACGAGTTCACCTTTGATGTCGATGTTTCAAACATTGGATGTGGTCTGAACGGTGCTCTTTACTTCGTCAGCATGGACGCCGATGGTGGCAAGGCCAAGTACCCCGGTAACAAGGCCGGAGCCAAGTACGGTACTGGTTACTGTGATGCCCAGTGCCCTCGTGACGTTAAGTTCATCAACGGCCAGGTAAGCTTCAAACACATTTTTAACTCAGGATGAACGCTAACATGCAGTGAAGGCCAACTCTGATGGCTGGCAGCCCTCCGACAGCGATGTCAACGGTGGTATTGGTAACTTGGGCACATGCTGCCCTGAGATGGACATCTGGGAGGCCAACTCCATCTCCACTGCCTACACTCCTCACCCTTGCACTAAGCTCACTCAGCACTCTTGCACTGGCGACTCTTGCGGTGGAACCTACTCCAACGACCGTTACGGCGGAACTTGCGATGCTGACGGTTGCGATTTCAACTCCTACCGCCAGGGCAACAAGACCTTCTACGGTCCTGGATCTGGCTTCAACGTTGATACCACTAAGAAGGTCACCGTCGTCACTCAGTTCCACAAGGGCAGCAACGGACGTCTCTCTGAGATCACCCGTCTCTATGTCCAGAATGGCAAGGTCATTGCCAACTCTGAGTCCAAGATTGCTGGAGTTCCCGGAAACTCTCTTACCGCTGACTTCTGCACCAAGCAGAAGAAGGTCTTTAACGACCCCGATGACTTCACGAAGAAGGGTGCTTGGAGCGGTATGAGCGATGCTCTTGAGGCTCCCATGGTTCTTGTTATGTCTCTCTGGCACGACGTGAGTATTACCGAATTCCAAATTCATTGCATAGTATGATATACTGACTAATACACAGCACCACTCCAACATGCTCTGGCTCGACTCTACCTACCCCACTGACTCTACCAAGCTCGGCTCTCAGCGCGGATCTTGCTCTACATCCTCTGGCGTGCCTGCCGACCTTGAGAAGAACGTCCCCAACTCCAAGGTTGCCTTCTCCAACATCAAGTTCGGTCCCATCGGCAGCACCTACAAGAGCGACGGCACCACTCCCACCAACCCCACCAACCCTTCTGAGCCCAGCAACACTGCCAACCCCAACCCCGGCACCGTTGACCAGTGGGGCCAGTGCGGTGGCAGCAACTACAGCGGTCCTACCGCCTGCAAGTCTGGCTTCACCTGCAAGAAGATCAACGACTTCTACTCCCAGTGCCAGTAAATTCGCGGCTAGCCTACGCTATCTGAGGACTCAGAAGAAAAGATTTGACGAGGAGATGATTGTGATGAAGTTGTCTTGGGGAGGGACGAAGTTGGTTGGTTGATGTGGAAAGGGGTTGGTTTTCCAGTTTGTCGATTGGCTTATGCTCTTTCTTGCCCTTCTTTTGTATCGCGCAGTAAAAAGCGACTTTTGCCCCTATTGTATATACTTTGGTAGAAGAATAGCAATACCTGTCGTTACCAACTACATCTGAGTTTCGTTTGCTCTGTGAGATCCTCATGGTCGAGTGATTACAACAACCGGGAACAAGATCTTGACATTGTGATGTTTGTGAGCTCTTTCGATTTACAATTTGATAATTTATCATCGGCCAAAATTGTAGTATTACAGTCGGTGTTTGACTTTAAAACGACGCCGCTATCAAGATGTTCAGTTATACCATCTATTCACCCCAAGTAGAATGATACATAATTTCTTGGCGTGTTATTCTTTTGAGTAAGAAGAAAAAAGAGAAAAAAAAAAGAGATGCTTATATCAATATTACCCCAGAAGCTCAACATCAATGGTGCATAATAATGGATATGTGAACTAGTTTTGATTCAGGCTAAAATCAGGGGTTGGATCAAACAGATTATCACCCCTTTACTAAATGAGCGTGGAAATGTGGAAGTCGACGATATCTCATTATCTAGCTAAGACTCAGCTACGTGTCAAAATATGTAACTTCAATATTCCATTGAAGATTCTGCCACTTTATTATCAAAGATCTTCCATAACTAAAGTATCCAATCGCTGTAATCAATCCTTTAAACAGACTCGGGCTTCTTCTCGCTCTGCTGGATCTCCGCACCGTCCTTGAACTGCTGAGTATCGTTATGGGGAACATCAGTACCGAGCATCTGGGCTCCCTTCTCGGAGTGGTCGACACCACCAAAGACAGTGTCCATGTGCTCAAGGGCGATACCCTTGGTCTCAGGGACAAAGAAGAAGACAAAGATGGCGAGCAGAATATTAACGCCGAAGAAGAAGAAGAGACACTTGAGGCCAGTCTTGGCCAGGAAAGTGGGGAAGAACTGCTGGAAGATGGTGTTGGCCACGTTCTGGCACTGGGAAGCCATACCGACGGCCTGGGTTCGGACGTTGGCTGAGAAGACTTCACTGGTCCACATCCAGACACCAGCACCCCAAGAAGGCTTGTAGAAGAAGCTATAGATAATGTGTTAGTCTTGATTCACAGAATTTGAGCTAGCAATGCAACTTACATAAAGAGGTAGAGCATGACAACAATACCAATAGCAGAGGGCTCGGTTTTGGGAGTAGGGGTAGCGAGACCAATGATAGGGACGATCAGCATGCAAACAGCCATACCGATGGCACCAACCATGAAAATCCAGCGACGACCAAAGCGGTCAGCAGTCCACACAGCGTTGAGGGTGAACAAGATACCCATAGTGGCCCACAGTGCGTTGATGAGGTTGATCTTTTCGGTCGAGGTCCAGACTTGCTTGTAGATGGAAGTAGAGTATGTGTTGAGGGTACCTTGGCCGGTGAGCTGCTGACCGACGTTGAGAACAACAGCGATACCGAAACGCTTTCGGAGAGAGGGGTCCTTGAAGAGTGCGCGGTATCCGGGGCTGATGGCCTCCTTCTCGTACTCGATGGCGGCTAGGATACCCATGACTTCTTCCTCGACCTCTTCTTCGGTATCTCGGATGCGGCGAAGGGCGGCTCGGGCGTCGTCGACTTTGCCCTTCTTGATGAGGAAACGGGGTGACTCGGGCTGGAATGGGAGCAAAATGACGACAAAGATAGGGACGAGAACCTGGAAGATAACAACCATGCGCCAGTCCCACTCTCCGAGCTTCTCACGGTTCTTTCCGCAAGCATAGTTGATCCAGTAGGCGATGAAGGCACCGACCGAGTAGAAGAGTTGCCAGAAGGTCATGACCTGACCTCGAATCTCAGCGGGCGCGACTTCACCGATGTAGACAGGTCCGGCAGCTGAGGAGAGTCAGTATGTATACATGAGAGTCAATATTAGTAGATGACTTACTAAGAGCAGTACCCTGTCCAATACCAATGAGGACACGGCCGAGGATGAAAACTCCAAGCTTACCCTTAGGGGCAAAGGCCTGGATGATAGCTGCAACAATGGTGATGATGCATCCAATTCCCATACCAGCACGTCGACCAAGCCAATCAGCCTACAATATAACAGTGAGCATACTGTTCGCGTCGTTATTGTGTTTGTTTTGGACGTACCAGAGGACCACCGATGAAGAAACCACTGACGATGGCACCGATTGTGTAGCATGTGTTGATCAGACCGACAGTGTAACTATCCTCCTTAAGATCGAGGTTGAACCAGTTGAGCCAGTTTTCGGAAGCTTGAAGAGCCTGATGAGTTCAAGTTAGCCGAGTTCTGAGTGACAAACTGGACGAGTACTCATGGACATACGTTGAAAACACTGGAGTCAAAGCCGTAGAGCGTCATACAAGACGCTGCTACCATGGCAATGAACCAGTTGTAGGTTCTGGTTTTGCTAGGCATGTTGGCGGTGTTTGACCTTGCTCCTTTTGCCTGTGTGTGGTTGTCCCTAGGGAAGTCTCGACTATCTGCTCCTGGATAATGAGACCAAAAGAGGAAGAAGAGAATGAAAGGTGAAGGAGACAAGGAGCAGAGTAGAAAAGGGACCAAGATTGAAGCTTCCCCGGTGTTTCTTTTTATCTCTGTCTGAGTCGAGGAAGGAACCCCCAGACCTGGGTCTAGAGTCATCTCTTGCCCCCCAGACCCCAGACTACTTGCCTGGCTACCAGGAAACCCCAGATGGCAGCTACGATTGCCATTGCGGATGCGAGCGGTTTCCCCACCACCAGTGTTCCTCTAAGTGATCAATAAAGGCTTAGCTTGACCGACTAAATGATAGACTGATTCCTTATTTTCCTCCTAGCTTTCTAAAAGTTCCTGCGAGTTTACGAACAGAGCAAGGACCAAAACATTTGTTTCTGCAGTGTCTATGCGCCCTTATCTTGGACCTTGATAGGTACCTAGTATGCACTGACTTATCTAATAGACAAGACGTTTCACATGCATATCAATAGGTGCTTATCGTAACATTGATATTACTCGCTTAACTGTCGAAACTCTCGAGAGGTACAGAGTAGTATCCGTTCACTGTCAAATCCACAACAGACCGCCAGCCATCGGTTGGAAACCCCCGCAATGAACTTAGACTTAAACTATTGCCCCTAAATCGAAACCCCCAAAGATACTTCCCAATTCCCCCACGATTCATTACGATCCAAAGATCAGACCCAAGAATTCCATCTATAATATCAAAGAATAGACCAGAGATGCTCCCACGCGGTGCCGAGTTCCGTGTGCCCTTGGCGTCAACCCATGCCAACTCCTCCACCAGCTCGGCGCCTGCTGCCAGTTTTGGAGTGGAGAATGGGGGAAAGTGCATCCTGCGGCTGATAGTAACCGTATCACACGAGATGGCAGGGACGGCAAAAGTCACGATTGGTGGAATATCTATGCAGCTTGATTTATCCGTCCAGCTAGATTGTGCTGTAATTGCACCTAGTCGGAACTCAACTCTGTCCGTGCTAGACCCGCTCAGTCCTAGCCAAGCCGTGAATGCTTCTCCACCTCCACGATTTTCCCATTCACCCCGTGCGGAGTAGACCGTTCTCAATCTCGGTTCCCCGCATTGCCATTTTACCTTGGCTACCTCGTAGTCAATCAAGGCCGGGTATCTTGTTAGTTGGGACGGGTAATGGAGAGTGAATGAATATGGGAAGAGAAAAAGCAGTAAAGATTATAGACTAGACGTTTCGTTATTGCCCCGTTCTTACGAATGTAGAGCTCCGGGTATATCTGTAGTAGCACAACGCTTCTTCATTAGCAAAACACTAACTAAATTACCGACCGTGTGGACTGCAACCCCCAAAACGCCAGAGTCATACAGCCGCTCCTTGACCAAGGCTGAAATCATTCGATGAACAACTTGCTTGATTCACAATGGCACCTCGTACCCCAAATCTTGGACGGCCAAGCTCCAGCTCTGCCCTCAGCCAAGACTTAGGCTTCCCTTCCCCGGCCCGGCCTTGCACTCTCCGGAGCTGCCATGCTGTAATGTTCTATTCCGACCATTCTGTTTGGATCAAAATAATAATCCGTGCCACACTCTCAAATGCCAAGGTCGATCTATCCGGGGCGGTAACCCTCCACTGATGACAGCCCGTTCAATGACCAATGGTTAAGAAGGGACATCCCATCAGTCCAGTACGCCTCCCTCCTGCATCCGCATCACGCGTCGTAGCATCGAGGGACATTATCTATTGTCGGCGCTGCCAGAGAGACCCCGATACCTGTCATTCATTTCGAGGCTAGTAGAGAAATAGTTACCTTCTAAACCAGCAGCAACGTCCAGATCACGAGACTCAAACCAACACCATGTTTTTCTCCTTGATGGTATTCTGTCTTTACATTCTTCCAATATATTGCAGGTATAGGCCCTCTCGGGCTCCTTGTATTGTCACTCATATTGACTGGTGCTTTGTCTAATGATGTTTCGATACAAACGGACCTCGATATAAATATGCCCTATTATTGTGCGAGTCAGTGACGGCCATCCTACATCGACCTCATTGTCCACCTCCCGGCACTGCCGACTGAAAACGCCGTTGGGGATTCTTCTTCACAACTCCCCACAAGTCACACTCCCAAGACTTATTGTGGCGGGTAACCGCCGCGCATCATGTGTGCAACATCGACTCCTGCCCATTGCATTTCCTCTTGCTGGTGTGAGTTCTGCACTTGATAACCACCCTGACTTTGAGGCGGCATACCTCTGCTCTGGTACTGTGATTGATATTGTTCTCTAGCAGTATCACGCCTTTGCCTCCTCTCCGACAGGCGCTCTACCACTTCTTGCGAGATCAGACCAAAGTTTTCCCTCAAATGTGAGGCATCCACCCAGCGTTCTCCAAAGATGTTCAGGGTTTGCGAGACTTTATCCAAACACCTTAGACTCCGGTCAAGGTTGTCTTCTCCGTTCATTCCCTGGGGTTGTAATCGCCTTGGAAGCGGAGGGGCAGGTGCAGTGCCGGGCCGCGCGATCGGGATTGGCACTGGCATTCCTGATAGCAGCATGTCTTCCGCGTCTCGTAGAACCGCGAGAAATTGGCTCGCCATGAAGAAAATTCTCATAACGTCGTGGTACGTGAAGAAACCCCAGTTCTGCCCACTTTGTGCAATATCGTACGCAGTGTCGAGATAGGCCATAGAATGCTCAAATATCAAAATACGGTTATAATCAGTGATGTTAGGTGCCCTTGTAGAGGGCGCAATGCAGTAAACATAGCTGTATCTGAGCTCCTGGTCAAACAATTGCCTTATCTCGGGGGCAAGGTTGTTTGGTAAAGTATCTTGCCATTCCCGCATATCAAGACACATCCTCCAGACATAGGAGATTGGGTCTTGCAGAGGAACCGACCCAGACTGATACAAGTCTTGATACCAATGCGATTGCGCTCGTCGAAGTTGAAATAGTAGCAGAGCAGGGTCAGCTGATTGAGGCCCAGAAAGGGCACCTGAGGCTGATCCTCGTCCCGCGTTGCCGGACGCCTGAGGAAATGCGACATTAACCGTATCATCAGTGAACGAGAATGTCCTGGCATACACCATGCTGATTGTCCTAGATAAAAAGGTCAGCATGCGCATTTTGTTTCGAAAAGAGAAAAAAAAACCTACCGGTCAAGGGCGTACACGCAATAGAAGATCTTGCGCCGCATGTCTAGAGCAGATTTGTCAGACACTGAAGACAAAGGAGGATCCTGATGAAAGCCCAAGTCGACAATGGCACGCGCTGTAAAACCTATCGAGTGCCAACTATCAAAGTGCGCGGGATCGAGCATAGCATATTGTGTGAGCAGGAGTAGTGACTGTATTTGCGTGACATATCCCGGGGCAAGGGCTTCATCCGCATGATTTACAGCTCTCGCAGCATATTTGAGGCCATCCTGGTAGTGAGTATCGTTACTACGCCGACTTTGAGATATAGAGCCAATGGCGAGGACCATGTACACCATCCAATACTCAGAGTGTTGAATATGTCGACTGTTGTTTTTGTCGTACATGTCGTCAAGGGCGGTTAGAAGAGCAGTTTCTGAAATACAGGGGAACAATGAATAAATGTTGTCCATATAATGCTGAACAAGCGCATGAGCAGTTGGCCTTGGAGGCAGACATGCCTCGGGAGCTTCTGGAAGAGCGTCATTTATAGTTGCTGCCAACACCAATCTCGCAAATGTCATGTTTGTCGATATAGGCTCAAAGTCTCGTGTCGTGGCATTGACAGATCTACCAGTATGTCAGTTAAAACGACAACGTCCAAACTCAACCACCGTACTCACAGGAATCCGAAGTCAGATACAAGGGAGTTGACGTCTAAAGTTTCCCTTTTGTGGGCAGCCTTGCGATGTATAGCAGCGCGAATAAGGGCAAGCGAGTCCCTGCGATCCATCTGCTGCACATTAAACGCTGATGCATCTGTGTCATGCAACGCAACTGATGCTTTGCGTGACTTGGCAAATTGAAGTCTCTTTTCGAGCTTTTCTATTCGCAATTCCAAGGCAGCCACGTAACTGGACATGAGTTAGAGCAAAACTTGGATCCAACTTTCAGTTCAGTAACTGACCTTCTCTCCTTTCCCCGAGCAAATTGGTCGTTAGCCGCCGAGCATTCGTTTGTTCGGCCAGCCTTTTCGCAAGCCGTGCAGGCTGGTAGCTTACCATCGCACTAAGCAATATTAGCCCCTACTCAATACGCATTTGCGAGACTGTCTGTTTACTCACCTTCACTTTCGCAGCACGGCCTACAGGGATCGACGAATCAGCATTTCCAAGAATCTTCCAAAAAACAAATTGGGCTCGACACTTACACCGGGAACAGGCTGACACAGGCCGGGACACCCTGAGTAGAGGGTTGTGGGAGAAACTTGGACGGGGCATTTTGTCACAAGCTGAAGTGCAAAATCCCTGGCAGTCTTATGTCGTAGATCTGACAAAAGGTTGTATTGGACTGGTATTATGCAACTCCGATCAGGAGAAAACGATAGTCGTAATGGATAAACTGTGACAAGAGAGAGCAATCGATAAAATAAGGCTGGGGTGACTGACTGTTTGAGGAATGTCGTCAAACTTCTCCACTTGGAAGCGGGACACTCAAGGCCACAAGGATCAGGCTGGCAAGCAAGCGAGGACAGATGACGGCCAATCGATTGGTGTTGAATCTCAGCTTTCGTCTCCAACAATATGAAGAAATTGCAGCTGAGCACTGCAGGGACCCTCTCAGCCTTGTCGGTGACCAGAAACACAATAAAAGGGGGCGTGGGAAATGGGCGAGGTCCTGGTGCGGGCAGTCAATCCACTGTGTCGTGGCGTCGTTGGTTGACTCGAGTTCTGAGTGGACGGTTGCGGGACAATCATCAAACAAAGGAATGATAGTCGCGGACTCGGTGCGTCGAGAATATGTTTGTACTGCTTAGCCGATTTTTGGAGTTGGTTTGGTATCAACGAAGTTAGGTTCAAACGGTGGGGGGGAGAAGAGAAATGATAACAATAACGGAACGAGAGGTGACTTTGAGTAACAACAAAAGCAAAGTGCTTGTGTCAGTTTCTCTCACAAGGTCGTGTTCCTCAAACAGGCTGTTGCATAGGGTGGGGCCGATGGCGTAGACAGTTCAAGGTCATGTATACATTAGAAGCATAAGCAGGCAACGTGAATGGACATATGCACTATCGTATGAATCGGATAAATCGCATTTGTTTTCGCGGATGTTGATGTCGATGTCGATGTCGTGTCGTGTCAGCGTTAGGCCTAACCACGATCGGGAGCGTGTAAAAGATAAGGCTGTCCTCGATGACGGGATGGATAAGTCAGGGCCAGGTAAGCTCCAAGACAGAAGGTGGTAACCAAAGGAGGTACATCCTTCTCTCTCTAGCCGCCTTGCGACTGCCTCGGATGATTATGGATACAACAGTAAACTCTATTGAGCTTTTTATATGGACTACTGTACTGATAATGTAGTGATGCCATGGAAACATTCATACGGCTCTTTTGAGCTTGGGATTATTTACCATATTAACCCTAAAGTTCGCCACAAAGAACATGAATTCTGCATCATATCAAATAGATGTACCAACAAGGTGTCTTGCTAACCCAAGATGTCGTTACTGCCTACAGTACCTATGACAGACGGGAGGCTCCGGATCCTTGTCCCCGATGCACGTCAACTTAATACTTTAAATACGGCCGAGAAAAGCCAATCTAAGTACTTTGCGTGCAGAACAGTGCCGACTTTACCTCTGTCTACCTAGTCTCGGCATGTAACTAAGAGACTCAAATCTTGGGGTGGTGCTGAGCTATGAATCGGATCTACTACCCGAAGGAATGCCTTGACAGGGGATAACCAGCTACCAGACCCTGGGTTTCTAGGGCAAGATAAGGCAAGGTCATACATGCATATATGGGTTAACTATTGACCATATATCACGACAGAACTTGAAGACTTTGATTCGCAAAAGCCATCCGGGCATGACTTGGCCAACCGGGCTTATATTTGTCCACAGTGGCGCTATATATACTTCATGATTGTAAAGCCTCATATATAGGATGCAAACGGCAAAGAAATGCCGTACCAGCCTGCCCAGCCCGGCCCCGTACTCGGTGAAGCTTCATCAGTTCCACTCAGTAATTACTTGTTGTTGAATCCCAACAAGCTAACAAGTGACTAGTAGTCCGTATAGTGACGTGTCTCAGTCTCCGGTCGAGGTTTGTGTGGGCTCTTTGACCCTGGATGAATCTGCAACAAGGAATCCTGATGGGTCCTTTACGTACTGTTGAGGGAGTCAGTTCAACGATGTAAAAGAAGGATGTTGCAGAAGTCTTCTTTCTGTTCACTCTTCTCTTAGTGAGAAATTTATGGGTTATTATGTTGGGCACCAGCCTTGTACCACACGGTTTATCATCCAATGATTTACACAACGCAAAGCCATCAGTCTTCAACAACATATGCATCGCGGGTTTGACCGAATGGTTCTGCAGCGTTCCTGTCATCCAGAGATCTACACTAGAGAAGCTCAGACCAGTCCACGCGAGATAAAACCCAATTTTCATTAATAACCAGCTTGAAAGGTTGGAGCTGATGCCCTACCTGAATCAATGAAACCATGGTTGAAACAACCGACCAACCAGTGCGTAAGTGACACCAGCCAGCTCAGGGACTTTGGTATCCATATCACAAGAGTTGCAAAACTCTACTTGGTCCAGGCAACAGGTCAAAACAAATAAACAGACCGTGATCTAGACCTAGACCAGAAATAAATTAGCTAGTAAAAGGAGGAATTTCTCTTGTAATTTTCATTATTATTGTCTCCGCTCATATCGGCCAACTGACTGACTACCTACTACTGCTAATTGTACGCTAAATACTTACAGTACGGCAGTGGTGATGCGGCGACATACCTCACTTCTTGACCTTGTACCGCTTTCGACATATCAACAAGTGCGGAGTCTGTCATTTAACTACTTCCCAGGGTCTCACGAACTAACCGTCTAGCAGTGAGCATCGACCTCCATCATCCCCTTTCACTAGAACCCAGCCCAGTCTCCCCCGCTATATCGTCTTCTCTTACCCTGCATAGACAGCCAGTGAGCCAATCATCAGCTATCATTGTCTGACCTTCGCCGTCAGGTCCTGGTTTTACTTGCCTTGCCCCTCCTTCCCTCACTGGACTGGAGCCTACCAAGCCCACCTACTGTACCTTGCTGTTTGACGTACATCCGTTCATACCTGACCATTCATCTGTACACAACCGCTTTATCTGTGGTTCCCAAGAAACTCATACAGCATAATCATCTCACGACATCCAGTTGATATTTGGGCTGTGGTTATTCTCTGGCCAGCGCATCCATATCGTCCCATCACTCGGTTTCGATAAACTACCCACAATCCGTTATTTGAATCTACCATCATCGCTTCGTATCGCTTTCTCCCACGACCGGCCCGTTCTTGTGCCTTGTTCCCGTTCCCGTTTCCGTTTTCGCTCCCGTTCTCTGTGTTTGTGACAGTGCCTTCTTCTCGGCCTACCGGCTTCACGACATCGACAACATCGGACATCGGATGCTTGCGCATAATCAAAGCCAAACCGTCTTGTAGGCGATTCCGCCAACGTGCCCAATGGATCCGGCAGACATCTTTCGACAAGGCTTCAGCCATGTCGCACCGCGCCAAAATCCTGTTTTCATGGGCCATCCTCAGCATCACATGGCTCAATACCAACCGCAAATGCAACAGCAGACGTTCAGAAAGCCGATGCAGCAGGCCGATGAAACTTCAGATGGAGACGGTTCGGCCCACCGCATTGCCCACACTTTAACAGCCTGCTGCCGTTGTCGACAGGTACCTACTCACCCGCTTGCGCCGGCTTGAATATTTGAGTTTCCATGCTGACAGACTTTTGCGCAGAGAAAAACACGATGCGATCCTACCTTGCCCCGTTGTCTGCCGTGTGAAAGATCAGGATCTACATGCGAATATTTAGATGCAGCCAAAGGTCGCAAGATCAATCGTCAGTATGTTATCAAGCTGCAGGACAAAGTTAGGCAGCTCGAAGCGGAGCTCAGTCAGTTCACGGACGATGAGAATGACTATCCCAAGAGTAACGAGGATATGGTACGGCCCGGCGGGTTGGTTCGCCTTAATGGCGGTGACGAAACCCATCGGTATCTGGGGCCTAGTAGCGGAATTGCCATGACTCGTCTTGTCATGGAGCAAGCGAAGCGATACACAGATTCAAAGCGCATCTCCGATCTTATTCCCAGTGTTCGTACCAGACAGGCTCGCATGCAGTCCATCCAGGTGACTGGACCTGCGGCTAGGCGAAAGAGCTACCCAATGGTCAGCGAGCACCCAGCTGAAAGCCTGCCAACAAGAGCTGTGGCGGACAAGTTATTAGAAATATTTAACCAAAAAGGTAAGTTAACGAGAGATTAATTAAGAATTACCGTTTGATACTAACGGATCGCAGCTCAAGTCTTCTGGCCTGTTTTGCACGAAAAAGACCTTTTACAGGATCTTGACGCTGTTTACGATGGCGACAACGACCCATACCGACTCTTTGTCGTCAGAATGCTTGTAGCCATTAGCTTACAAAAGTTAGACACGCAATATGCTGGCCTAGCAGACAGTTACTATTTGGCGGCGATGAAATTACTGGAAGATGTCGTCCGCCAGAAAGACCTCAAGACGCTACAGTGCCTCGTACTCCTCGGGCAATACTCGCTTCTCACTCCTACGAGGATGCCAACTTACTACGTAATTGGTCTGGCAGCCAGGATATGCCAACAGGAAGGTCTGGCCAGTGAGAAGACCATATCAAGTGGCTACGACTCGGATCCCAAAACAATCGATATGCGACGACGAATTATCTGGACTGTGGCCGCCATGGAATACGGGTTGGCGCATAGTATGGGAAGACCCAACAACTTTGCGACAGGGGACGATCGATTGGACGTTGAATTCTTCGAATCTGTCGATGACGAGAATATTACTGACCAGGGCATCCAGCCTGGCCCACCCAGCGAACGCAAACTTGTTGCCATTCACTTTTACAAGATGAGAATGTATCAAGCAGAAATTCGAAGAGTGCTATATGAGAAGAAGAAGGACGAGCCAAAGAACGACAGCCATCCATGGTACGCAAGAGTTGAGAGCATAAACAAGGAATGGCTGGATGCATCGCCCACAAAGCCTGACTGGTGCAAGCCTTGGTATGGACCCCATTCACGCCATATTACCAATATCTAACATGCAACAGGTTCACTGGCCGATATCACCAAATGAGGATTTTCATGTACAGGCCCTCTCCTCAAGTGCCAAAGCCATCACCGCGCGCCGCTGCAATTTGTTTCGAGAGCTCGGCATACATCATGCAATTGAACTCTAAACAGATGGATAGCGGTGCAGACATTACGTGGGTTTTCCTCTTGACTGTGAATATGTCTCTCAACACACTCCTATGGGCCGTCTCATATCCCGAGGTACGACAAGCCCATCCTCGAAGCGAGGTCGAGAGCCTCATCAATACTTCCTTGGATGTTTTGGAACGCTGTGCAGAGCGATGGCCAGGATCTGCATCAGCCTCACAACTTTACGCCATCTTCTCCAAAGCGTGTCTGCAGGGCTACGATGAACGACCCATGACCGGGCAAACAACGAACTTCTTCAACACGCCCCCATCCTTTGCAGACCCCAACTCCCCAGAAGCTTTCCAGAACAATGTTCAGCAAGTTTCTTATCAGAACGCACCCCAGTTCAACCAAATCTTCAACTCAACGCCGGAGGCCATGAACGCCTTCCCTTTCGACCCCAACTTTCCTCCGCCTCAGCCTAGCTTCAGGTCTAACTCCATCTTCGTCAACCCTGCTAGCAATGAACCTACAGGCCGGAGATTCTCGTATTTCCCCCCAGACTTCATGCAACCTGGCGAAACTATGATGGACGACCCAACACCACCAGCCACTACAACACCCGAGCAGCATATGACGTCGCCTCCAGATCATCTTTCCGAACAGCTTCCCACGCCTCCAGATTCCGTCCCCACTGGCAATATGGCGACACCAACACCTAGCAATACGTTGTCGCCTCAAAACACTATAACGGCCCATCCGACGCCAATCATGCAAAATGCGTCGCCGATTGGGATGGTACCTGTGCAGAACAGCATGTCACCACCCATTAAGATTGAGCCATCTCAACAAGGTCCTATGTTTGCTGTACCACAAAACCCCCATTCTGTCCCTCAACAACGGCCTCTGCCTGCACTAAGCAATACCACGAATTGGTTCTCGCCTCCTGCGCCGTTCATCAACCCGTATACATTCAGCAACATGAGCAACAGCTTCTTCAACGATTCTTTAGCGCACCCTGGGAACTACGGCGACATGTCCAACTCTGGTCTCGGACTGCAGAACGTTAATGGTGGAAATGCTGCGGTTCCTCAATTCGACTACGGCTTTGCTCGCCACGGTAGCCTTACGCAATCTCAGCAACTCGAACTCATGAATGTTCTGGAGACGGAGGGCATGGGCGACATTGATGCTTTCCTGAATGGAGGGACGGTGCCGACTAACAGATGGTACTGAAGACTTTAGGACTTGAGATACAATGGCGCCACTGGTTGGATAGTATTATAAGGTAGATAAGCATGGAAAAAGTTTCTTGAGTATCAGTAGCATTAGATATCGTCTATAAGAACAATGGGTTGTATAATTAGTTTTTGCTCAGTCGCGATGTATACTGTCTATATAACCCTCCCAATCATAATATGCCCTGCTATTATGCTTGTGGCACAAGTTCCCAAACTTATCATAAGGTTACAACCCATTCTCGTAATAACAAGAGATTCCGGGAAGCTGGCCAATTAATTAGTTAACTGCGTGACCAATAAACTGCTACTCAAGTAACGCCAGATCACGGAGAGATGATCCAGTTATGATACTGTCGCTGTAGTGTCTTTGAGACTCATCTTCTTCGCAGAGCCAGCCAATGTGTCTGTCTTGCCTTCGGGCCGCTTGGTCCTCTTCTTGCGCCTTGTGGTGCCTGTGACAACGGGTGCTTCGCAAACCCACTGTGCAATCATGGTAGCCCTCGCAGTACAAACTGGATAGAATTCGCTGTCGTCAACAACCCATCGCCTCGGGCGTCCGTCGGCATTAGATGCACCATCGGGTGGGGTGGCAGCGGCAGCGGCAGCACGGTCTTCCAGTTCTGCGCGCTTCTCCTGGGCCTCGATGGCTGCGCGGAACGTATCCTCATCGCAAACTCTCTGGTCGCTGAGAGCAACGCGGACTCGCTGATCGCGCTCGCGCATGCGTTGTCGGCGCTGGTCCTCAGGGCTTGGCACATATTTCGCCATGTTGGGGGTACCATTGATCAGAGATGCGGCGGCGGCGGCAGCCTCCTTACGAGAGACGCCTGTGTTCGCACTTGTGGCACCGTGCTGGAGGGGATCGTAGTGGAAAGGAAGCGGTGCGGGCGTACAGAGAGTGTCCCATGATGCACTAAGTTGGAGCCAGCTGTCGTCAGCGCGGCGGAGGACTTCTAACCAGTCAGATCGAGCTGGAGAGCGGCATGCCTGGAAGATCGGGTATCCATCAGCCAGGCGGATTAGTCGCGCCGCCATGTAAGTGTGGCGCTGGAGCTCCTTGGCTGATGTTTGGATGAGACAGTGACAAAGGAGGAGCGAGTGGAGAGCATCGGTCATAAGGGGATGATAAGTCGACCCTTCGCACACTTTCGGGCTATCTGAAGAGTAAGTTTGTTTGTCGGGATTTGTGACATCTTCATTAGGATAAGGGGGTAGGTCTGAGGGAGGGACAGCGGCGAAGAGCTCGGCGAGGGTGTAGGTGGTGTGTGGTTCCAGGAGGTATGTTGCTTCAGACGGTCGAGGATTGCGTGAGCCCTGTGCGGACAGATTCACGCGGTCATTGAAATCCTTGACGATTAGGTTTGGCAGATTGGGTGCGTACTCGAAGTGTGATAAGAAGGCGAGCAAGTCTCTGAGCGCCCACTTTGCGTATTTCTTGACAAGCTTTCGCGCCTCGGTCTGTTTACGAAGAGAGTTTTCGTCCCGCTCCTGAGAGTCCTGGCCGTTGGTTTCTGTACTTGGCTTGCCGTTTGGTTTGTCTGTATCTGCATGGCCATTCTTTTCCTGAGCTGGAGAGAGGCCGTCTTCAATATATTGGCAGGCTAACGACAGGTACGTTGTGGCACGTAGGAAGGATAGCTGGATTTCCAAGCTAGTCGGCTGATCTTTCTCTGCCGGGACAACCTCCTGTCGCCAACGTTTACCTGTATGCGACAGCTTTGAATCGACTTCATCGTTTGGCCTGTGGGGTTGTTGATGTATTCGACACACCGCAAGGGCGGTTGTCAGATCATGAGCAGCACCCTCGTAATCTTCCTTGAAGGTCCTGACGATGGCACGGGTACGTAGAGCCTCGCTCTCGTTGGGTCTCTCAGCTATGATCTCCGTCAATGACTCTAGGCTTGTAGACTCGGCCATTTGGCGGGAAGGGATCTTCTCATGAAAGAAATGCACATAGCTAGCATCGAGATCCTGTGGGTTGCGTTGTAAGACCACGGCGCCAATTTCCTCTATTGTTGATGCGCCCTGCATTGTCGCAACGCTGCAAGCTATTTCGTCCAGATGATACGCGCGACTAAGCTTCTGGCTGGCCTGCTCTCTCATCTGCGACTTGCGCTTGTGGCTCAATTTCATCCCATGGCCTGGACCCGTCATGCCCATCATTGACATGGGCGATGAACCGGGCAGACCGCCGTGCAAGTTGGTCAAAACGGGTGAGGCAATGTCACTAGCAGCTCTCACGGCGAGGTTTGTGGCTTCGTCAACGAGGCGGCGGATCTTGAGTAGGTCGAATAGTACGGCCGGGTCGATAGGACGAGGTCGTGGGGTGTTATAGTTGATGCTTGCGATTGTTTCGAGGATCTCGATAGGCATCTGCAGCCAAGGTCCATGGTAGGAGGATATGTACCGCCAATGCCTAGGTAAGGTTGAGCGTCAATATGTCTGTCGTTCACCCAACAAATTGCAAATGGGCAGCTTATTGAGCAGATCCGGCAGCGCAAAGATTAGGACCTACTTGTTCCGACAAATGTTAAGTGTCTGCGAAGAAGCTGTCGAGGACAATTCCTTGGACGCCTTTGGCTTCTTCTTTTGACCTCCATTTGTACTTGAATTTGTGGTAGCAGTGGTGGAAGATTGTGATTGTGTTTGCGTTTGCGAAGCTTCGTCAAGGGTCGCATTCTGCCCCTCACCACCGGTAGCAGCAGCAGCTTGCTTGCTCTTTTTCTTTGCCATTCTCACGGTTGGGTTGGCAGCATAGGTGCTATAAGCAAGAATAGATCATATGTATGCGACGCACAATGGCAGCGCGTAGGTCGCATACGTAGAGACGATCAAGGGTGTGGGCTGGAATTGACGACGTGGGGTATAGGTAGAGAATCTGATCGCGATGATTTCATGAGGGACGAGATGAGATGGCAAGGAAAATATAAAGAAAAGAAAAGAGTTGAAAGACTAGTCTCGTTTATTTATGTTACAAACGATATAGAATAACGTGAATAATGAGACTAGAAATACGTAAACAAGACAATATCTCGGTTCGCACTGAATTTGTGTTTGCTCGGGTTTGTGAATTGTCGCTGTTTCTTTCAGTGAAGTTGCTATGATGAAATCACGTGAAGGTATGATGTTAACAGCCTCTAAGAATAGGTGCCTACTAGCGGCAACCAAGAATAATACAAAGGAAGCTCAACTCGTGTTTCGAACTTGAATTCAATTCTTTTAAATTAATATCCTTAACAAAAACCAGCCACCAGGTTTTGCATCAAGTAAACGAATAACTTGACAGCGAAGCATTATTGCTTGCGTGGTAGAGTGACATTTGACATGGATATTGAGCATGATCCATGTATAAGTCATGACCAAGCACATGCAAGATCTCTCAATTGTTCCCGATTCGTACAGGCTGTAGGGGCTAAACATATCTCAGCCTGAATGTCTTTTCAATATTTCAGACATCATTACCGATGTTCAATCTGGTTGGAAAGCCGACACCGCCTGAGTGAGCACTCCCTCTAGCTCACTATATGCTCCATGTCAGATACATTGCGCATCGAATAGAGAAAGGCCTCTCGTAAAGGTAACTCGTTCGATGACCCCATCAATAATGGCATGGCTGCGCTTTTGAAAATGAACTGATTTTGTAGAAATGAGACAAACGCCTCTATATCCCGTTTGGTAGTCATGGCACCCAAACTTGCGCGAACGATACTGTTTTCGTCAGTAATTGTCACTGAACTATCAGATCTGAACAAACATACCCAGTTGGTTTGTTGTGTACGAGTGCCATCTCTGTTGAACCACATGCATGGCCACTTGAGAAGATGCGATCCCATTCCCATTCTTCATATTTCAAAGCCTGGGCCACTCCGCCAGGACAGCAAACGCCTGGGTATTAATCAGTAGACGTGATTCATATCGATACGATATACTTACCTCCTGCTCGGATATATACTCCAGCTTTATTGGCAAGTCTTTCCACCTCAGTCCAAGGCACGTATGAACCATCCTCCCTCATGATGTTGAAAGCAAAAGTCGGCCCTTGTGCTGAAGGATCACCGTACCTGACAGGGTCATCGGCATATAATTCGATTACTGGCAGCCCATTTCGATGCTTGAGATCCGCTAGTCTTTCGTGCAAAGAACGAGCGAGGTAGCAACAGTGACGAGATATGATGTCCTGTGAGTGTTAACTTGACTCCTTTATGAAGCCATGATGTAGCTTACCATGGAGCCATACAGTCTGAGATGTGTATCAATCGCGATACCAAGCGCCAGAATACTGTGAAACGGCAGTGTACCATCCTCGAGCCCTTCGTGGATATCCCACGACATGTACTTGTTTCCAAGACCGGGCACCTTCTTCATAACACGAGTATCCCGCAATGGCGACAACTGAGCCACAGTCCCCCCACCAAAATACCTTCGCAGACACAATACATGTCCAGAAGCTCGTCTCACAACCAGAGCTCCCAAGTCAGGAAACCCAAAAATCTTGTATAGGGAGAGACAAGTAAAATCCGGAGCACCTGAAGGGTCTTCGAATAAGGAACTCAAGGAACTTGTCATGGCCAAAGCCGCTGCGTCAAAAAGGGTATAGGTGTTTCGGAGTTGAGGGTGTTTGCGAATCCTCCTTGGCCAACTCTTGGGTAAGCGTCGTCCACTAAGATTCGACTGACCCGGGTATGCGAATAAGCCCAGACTTGGTAGTTTTCCTTTTTGGGTCTGGCAACTAAAAGGTCGAGAGATCCAGTCCTCGACACTTTCATCATCGTCAAAGCAATGATAGTCTCCTGCTGCGAGTGCCCGAATCCCGATGAGACTCGTGTGCGCTTCGCTATGACATCCGTACCAGAAGCCTTTGGTCGGCGTCTTTTCTCCCAGGTCGCGAAATGCGTCAGCAACAAGCTTTATAGCTGCCGTAGCGTTGGCAACAAACACAAGATCAAAGTGTTCTGGGTCGGCGCCTAGAAAATCGAGTGTCTTTGCGCGAATGCTGTCCACCATTTCACCGGACAATTTTGCCGGTAGGTTTTCAGAGTGTGGGTTGCCCCAAAGGTTACCTATCATCGCCTGCGAGAAGCCGGTTATAAGAGATCTCGCATATATGGTGGCTCCTCCGTGATCAAGATAAGCCCCTGTAAGAGCCGGCATTAGTAGAGCCGAAGGGTGAGGACAGGTGAGATTCAACACACCTTGGGCCATATTAGGATATTCGTCATCTCGAAAGTCTTCGACCGACTGGTTATACTCCATACCTTTTCGAGCTGTATGTAGCCCCGAAAGAGTTTCTATAGTAGTATCTGTGTTCGTCTGAGCTCGGCGTCAGTACAAGAACGGATAATAACCTCGGAGACATATTGGACATGTTACGGGTTGGGAGTGGCATAGCTGGCTGTTGTCGTAGAGTGGAATGATAGTCAAACTATAAAGACACAGACCACTATGCGTGAGTTGCAACTATGACATACCATTGTTGAGAAGAAAGCCATGTTGGAACTGAGAAGTAATAGAGGACGAGGTGATGGACACGTCTCTGATGCTAGGGGAGCTGAGACAGCTTTGAGATACAAACGATCCACGGGGGGTGATTGAGACAAGAGACAGATGACAAATGTGGATTGTTCATGTGTTCTGACCGGAATCAGGAAATTGACTTCTCACATCCTTTTCGGGACGGACAACAATCGGCTTGCTTGGACCGAGTATCCAACCAACGTTATCATATGACAGCCTCTGTCAGATCAACTCTTCAGTTCAACTTGACTATACTAGCCCGCCACACACATGTCAAGGGCACTGCTTGATTTTTATTCTCTTTCATCTGGAATTTATAACCAACTGTTTACGGACGAACTCTGAGGAGATGCAGCCAATCGTTGATTCTCCATGTGAGGCGATGCTACAAGCTGCATTGGGGATTTGCAGTCTGACAGTGCCCAGGCGGCTGAGAACAAGAAATGCCAGGTTCATGTTCCTCCAGCTGAGACGCAGATTTGGACTAAAAGTTATTAATCCCTTGACTGTCAGCCCTAGTGCATGCTGCATTACGCTAGGCCCGGGCCTCAGACTGTTGATTCGAGGAGATTTTGGAGACAGGATGTAAGCTGTGCTGTAATGATGATTTCATTGGGGGCTGTATCTAAAAAGGGGCAGCAGTTGGGTGGCATTCATATTAAATAGGAAGCAGAGAACATTGGCGTGCAATAGATATCTCTCAGCATCTGTAAGATCGCATCATGTATTGAGACTGAATACAACAGAATGCGGAACCCGGAGTTCCGATGAACCAGAATGATCATTTTTAGCTTCTAATTATACAACAGGAGATACGACATACAATTTATACCAAATATTGACCAGGCCCTTGCAACCAAAGCTCAGTAACCCTTGCACTCTCTGTGGAGTATCATTGATGCATCATATAAAATTATTTGTCGAACCCCCGTAGCCCTGTTGGCACTCTGAATTAGCCAATCTAACTGGCGAGGAAACACGACATCTGACATGACAAAACGCTAAATAATAGGTGAGACCAATGATAAACTATGGATCCTGCTAACTGTCGATCAAGTTTAACTTGACTGAGCATAAGAACTATAATATATTGCAAGCATGACACTATATCAAACCTCTTGCTGCAACGGTTCATCATCGTCTTTTTACACCTTGGTCTGCGAATCAATCGCTCGCTGTGCCTGGCAGCTTCAACGCTCCAAGCCTCAAACCGTTGACCCTAACAGCCGACTTGTATATTCACTACACAAAACGCCACACCCTTGACAACCATCGTAATCGGAAAGTATTCATTTTATTTTCATTGTCTGTCCGCGGCCCTAAGACACCCCTGCAGCTAGTACTAGTAGGCATTCTCAGGTAAGAAAGATGAAAAGTAATATGCCCCGATACTAGAACGGAAATAAATATACAGTAAACGAATCGAAAACACATCACGCCTTGGTCACAGACCCATTTCCATCACTGGCTTCAATTACAGAGCGAAAGCGAGCGCAAAGACACCGGCCAGAACCAGGTTGACCGGCACGGCCATAGAAGAGCCGGCGTTGGGGCCAACGACGTCGGTCGCGGTAGAAGTGGGAGCAGAAGTCACACCAGAGGTCGCAGTGGAGGCCGGTACTTTAGAGCTGGGAGTGGGCGTCAACGTGACAGTCTCGGTGGGAGTAGGCAGATATCCCGGGGCAGAGTAAGACTCGTTGGTAGCAGGAGGCTTGATCTGAGAGACAAAGTTGGCGCATGTGATGCGGGTCTTATTGGCATAATGAAGGACGAAGGAGCGGTTGCCGAAGAATGCACCAATACCCTCCTTGGTGGAAGCGTAATAGTCGATGTACTCGGTCTCGAAGGGGTCGCTTGTGATCTTTCCATGCTTGCCACTGTTGTCTCCGACCTGGCAAGATTCAGGCTTCTCGGCATCACAGGGAGGATCCTCGCCGCGCGCAAAAGGGTCGAGATGAGCGAGAGTCGCAGTGCAGTTGCCATTGTCAGGGACAGGATCAACGTGAATGTGGTAGGCTTTTTCAAGGTTAGTATTCATATACTATATCGAGATACTTCAGCTTGACTTACTGAAAGGTCCACCTTCCTTGGGAAGGTTGCTGAACTTGACTATAAACTTCACACCCTGACCAGAGTCGGTAGCCTGGGCGTGGATGTAGCCCTTGACATTTCCATCGATGGCAGCATCCTTGAAGAAGGACTCCTTGGGGAGAGTGGCCTTGAATCCGACGCCAGGAGGGTTGTCGTTGACTCGGGGAGCGTCCTCAGCAATAGCCTGGCCGGCACAAGCCGAGAGAAGAACTGCTGCGAGAGCTTGAGCGCGCATTTTGAGTGAGTTTGTGATAAAAAAAAGAGTAGGTATGTGTTGTATGTAAGCTGTAAGCGAGCAGATGGTGCAACTAAAGGTACCTAGTTGCAATATTTAAGAAGAACGAGCGAACCACTAGGGTCTGACAAATTAATGAAGGTGCTGAGACTGGCTCAAAAGTGAATCAGTAATTTAGGTAGTCCGAGGTGAAAAGCTGCAGTGAGAGTGACAGTAACAAAGCAGAACGGGAGGGAGGAAGGCTGACAGGCGTGGGCTCTATATATAGCGGGAGGCGCTGAAGCTTCCAATCGCCAAGCCTGAAGCGTCATCACTGGTTCGGCGGCGTTGACTAGGATCATTTTGCACGGCGATTATTCAACAACCAAACTAGACCAAGAAACAAGTTTGACAGGGCATGGATGTTGCGGCAAATGAGATGCTGAATGCCGCGCCTAAATTGATGGCAATACGGATACCAAAGTCCCTGTTTCCATGGTCTCTGGTTCTAGCGGTCCATCACTTGGCAGGCGCAAAAGCCAGCAAGAGGCTCTAGACCTTGACCTTTTTGGCCTTTCCCAACGAATAGACCGGATTGTTCAACTACAAACGCGGGGACGACGATCCATTCTTTTGGGGCCCTGCAGCATGTAATAGTCTCTTGGGAATGGGATGTCAGCCCAACGATTGGTGCTCACGGCTCATGGTTCCGCGAGAGCCCGTATTCACTGTCAACGTGGCTTAGCTCTGCATCGCTCTGCTGCGCTCTGCTCTGCTTTGTTTCGCTCTGCTTTGTTTTACTTTTTGCTTGTTTCAATAGGCCTTGTCCATGTCATGGCACATAATCATACTCTCTCTTCCGAGCCCCGTGTTTGCTAGAGGCAGTGCGCCGCTGACAAGAGGGAGGAAGGGAGGGTTGTGTAACCTTGCACAGACAGCCACGGACCTGAATAACATTTAAATCAGTCATTGCTCGCTACAATCTGCGATGGTATGATGTTGTGTTGCACCCGAACCAAAAGCTACATGTGTAATGATGGCATCACAGATCTCCAGTCCAAACACGATACATGACCCTCGTTGATCTCCGAGCCTTGGTATTGCCGCATCGAGACAAAACATCTCGGAGTTACTGGCCAATATCCTGTCTTGGCTATTTTATGTATTCAAGGCTTGGAAGGACAAGACTGAGTCGAGTTATCGCTATAAGCTAAAGCTCAGACATGACACAACCAAGGTGTATGTGGGTGATCATATAAACATCACATCTCACTCTGGCGTTTCGTCTCGTTTTGTTTCGTTTCGTGTAGCTGAGTGTTCCTGACGCTATTGGAGGTGAAGCTACCAGGCTTTAAATGCCAAGGTCGCTTACACCACCAATACCCTTCTGCCTTGGGAGACAGGACTAACCTGTTCAATCAACACCAACGCAGCAGCGTTCAATAGCGTGCCCGATCACGAACTCGTAAAGATTAGTTTCGTTTTAGCTTGTCAGTCTCATTTAGCGATTGCTCAGGTCAGAGTACAGTGCACCCACTAGCTTCGGTACAGTAGAACTGAATACGCACACATAGAAGATGCAATACCCTGCTTGACGTTGGTCCCATCACATCGCTTTGATATCCCACGAGTTTCAGAATCACAAACTGCACGCCAAGACTGCGATTGCTTCTCATCAGCCAAGGTGATGCCCTGGCTTATGGTTGCACTGCACTAGGCCAGAAAATCTGTCTGGAATCAAGCCTGGCAGTTTCGCATACCAAGCCCAGCAAGCCATCTGTCTACTAAATAAGCACCTAAGGATCAGTGAGTGGATTTTCTACTTGATAGATCACTTAATACAGTTGATTTGCAAAAAGTAATAGGAAATAAGCATGGAAACCTGCAGTGTACAACACATGGATTATCCATATTGAGTAGAGATCTAGACACTAACTGATATTCCCGCTTACACAGGGTGCACGGCTTAGAGGATTAGTATTGTGGCGCTTTTTATAGTGGCGGTGCACATGATTGTGGCGCCAGCACAGCCTTACCAGTGAGGCAGGAAAGGAGCTTGACGGCGACACATTAACGTATCACCAGCTCAAAGCCATCGCCATCAAAGCCGCAGCCAACAATTCATCGCTTCAATCCCCGTAACGAAACCTCGATCGCATAAAAATTACCGAGCTTCTCCTTCAATCGCCCGTCATGAAGCCCGTCGTCAGCGCCTTCAACGCGTGGGGATGGTTCGTCATCCCGTCCAACTTGCTTCATCCCATCATGGCAAGGCTAACATGAAGCTTCCAGCACTGTTCTCTCCGTTTTCGCCATTATTATCCTTAGCGCTCTCGCCGGTCTGTACCGAAGCAACCACGAAGAGTTTACCGGCGGTGTCAATGATCCCGAGGATGGCAAGGCTGTTTCCAACACCATCTTCACAGCCGTCCTGGTCTACGTTGTACGTGCTTCAATCCCCATCACTAAATGAGAAATCGCATCTGACTTGTATCAATAGGCTTTCTTCGTCTTCTGCGGTCTCCAAGGACTCCTCCACGCCCGAGAAAGCCGACGAGGTGCGATCGCCCTGTAACAACATCTACTTGACTTTTATCCGCGCGGCGAGTAGAGCACGACATGACACGGAACCGGGCGTTCTGGGCATAATTATCGATTTGAACTTGGGATGGCACTGTATTTGAAAGATGAGCATGACTGGTGCCTGTGCTCCAGGCAGGGCAAGCGAGCACAGCACCGCGACAACTGAGACGCGTGTATTTGGCTGAGATACGCGATGCACGGAATATTGATTGTTTAGACGGCTCTGCAATTTACATTATGAAACTTGGTTATTCGGCTGTACTACGCGATATACGTAATCTTGTTATTCCCTGAGCACAGCTCAACTGGCTGTGTGTGTGTGTGTGTGTGTGTGTGTGTTTTGGCTCGGCTGATGCAAAGGTCATCGGGGTGATCACTGTATAGGACTTGATCTCTGACATATGCATACTGCAGCGAGTTATAGCCAAGTACAGAACCGGATACTGGCCTTTTATGAGATATTATAGCCCGACTGTTCTCATTGCTGCTGTCGGCCGGATGTCATGATACGGACCAGCGAGGTGGGGCCGCTCTGTGTGGTCCCGAACGGAATAGAAGCTATCGGTAGCCGTTCAGCGGTTCCATTTGCTTACAACTTTATACGTCACAACCGTCTTTATGAGAAAGTATTGAAATACATACATACATATCTTATCAGCGTACATATGCATGCCCCTCTTTTTGACGACCATGTATCGTCATATTCGCGTGGATAAAGTGAAATTTACTAATGCTTGGGCTATTATCAACCGTCATGGCTCCTGGTTCCGAGTCATGATGATTGGTTCAGAGGGGCAAGCTATAAGCTCTCGTATCATGATGGAAGGGTAGAGATAGATAGGTAGCGGAAGAAAGTGTCAGCATATTCACTTTTTTGCTTGGCTGGCCCCGTTGTGACGAAGAAGTATCTACAATCCCCTGACTATAGTGTCGTCATCGATCGATCTTCATCAAGATTCGGATTGAAAGCTCCGCGTCTTCGAGCGCGGGAAGGTATTAAACAGAGGACGCTGCTGCCGTAGATTCTCTAAAAGAAGCGTCTTTTCCATTTTAACCCTCAACGTCTGGTTTGCTGTTAATTTGATTACCACATCACTCAAAATGACGACTCAGAACTTCAAGAATGGTAACCCCCCCCCCCCACCCCCCCGCTTATGATATCTCGTTGGAATCCAATGGTGCAAAGACTGATCAAGAACTAGAGAAGGATATTCCTGTCTCTCACCAGGACTTCCCTGGTACGGAGAGGGATATGCCCAATCCCCAAGCCACTCGAGATGAGCTCCCTGAAGCTGGTGGTAACTCGCGAACATACCAAGGCTCCGGCAAGCTCAAGGGAAAGAGGGCTTTGATCACTGGAGGCGACAGCGGTATCGGTGCTGCTTCAGCTCTTCTCTTTGGTAGAGAGGGTACTTCTGATATCGTCATTGCCTACCTACCAGAGGAGGAGAAGGATGCCCAGGATACCAAGAAGCAGGTCGAGGGTGAGGGTGCCAAGGTTCATCTCATCTCTCTTGATCTATCCAAACAGGAGAACTGTAGAAAGTTGGTCGATTTCGCCGTTGAGAAGATGAAGGGAATCGATATTCTCTTTAACAACGCTGCTTGTAAGTTGGCGTTGGCATTGTCGCCATTCTTGTGCAGGTATTGAAACTAACTTGGGTATAGATCAAATGGTTGTCAAGGACATCAAGGACCTTCCCGAAGAGCAATGGATTCATACTTTCAACATCAACATTCACTCCTTCTTTTACGTTTCCAAATACGCCCTGCCGCACATGAAGGAGGGAGCTACTATTATCAACAACGCCTCCATCAACGCCTATATCGGCCGTCCTGACCTCCTCGACTATACCTCCACCAAGGGTGCAATTGTCTCCTTCACACGAGGTCTCAGCAACCAGTATGTCAGCAAGGGCATCCGCGTCAACGCTGTTGCTCCTGGGCCTGGTACGTTACACGGCATATCTGATGAGTTTGGAAGTCATGATACTAACAGGCCAATAGTCTGGACTCCCCTCATTCCCGCCACCATGGACGACGAGGCACAGAAGAATTTCACAGCTCCTATGGGACGACCTGCTCAACCTTCAGAGATCGCTACCTGCATAGTCTTCCTAGCGTCGAGCGACAGCTCATGTGTTAGTGGACAGACTATTCACTGCAACGGCGGTACCATTGTCAACGGTTAAAAGGTTATGATGAGAAGCTGCAATGAGTAGACTAATAAATTAGTATAATATGTTAATTGAAAAATCTAAATTATTCTCACTAAATTGCCTTGCCTGCTATTGACATTTTCAGTCTGTATAATCGAACTGCACAGTGCTGCCGTGGCATGTATTGACACTATGTCTGACGCCTTCAATTTGGTATAGACTAACTCAAGCTCATCTTTCTTAGCTTACCAACATGTTTACATTTTGAATAATGCTTTTATTTCCCCCATAGTGGAAAACATAAGTTTTATCCAATTTAACTGTGTCTTCTAGTCGACGATCAGTCCCCTACTATCGCCTCAAGCCAAGCCTCTCACGTTCGACCTAGACAATATCCTGACAGTGCCTTCTCAATCTACACTCTCTCGTGATGAGGCTCATAAACACACAAACGCTGCAACTTGAGTTCTATCATGGAGGATCACGTCGATATGCCATATTGTCGCATGTTTGGGGCAATGATGAGGTCACCTTCCAGGATATGACTTCAGTTGACCCTGCTGAAGCGCTGGAGCTCGACCGATATAGCAAGCTGCGCGAGAGCTGTAAACTGGCACGCTCACTAAAACTGGATTACTTATGGATAGACACATGCTGCATTGATAAGAGCAGCAGTGCTGAACTCTCCGAAGCTATCAACTCTATGTTTCGTTGGTATGCGGAGTCAACGATCTGTCTCGCTTTCCTCCAAGATGTTCCACCATCAGAGTCTGAGGAAGAGAAGAAGAGGGCATTTAGGGGTAGTCGTTGGTTTTCAAGAGGTTGGACTCTCCAGGAGTTGATTGCGCCTGGGAAGGTCATCTTTTACGGACAGGACTGGAAGCCGTTGGGAAACAGGTCAGAGCTCAAAGACTATATTAAGCTTGTTACTGGAATCAGCGAGGAACTGCTGGACTCAACGCATCATATGATGGAGATCAAGCAAAGGCAGTTGGGTCAATATTCAATCGCGGAGAAGATGTACTGGGCTGCGGGAAGAGAAACGACACGGCCTGAGGATATCGCTTACTGCTTACTCGGTATATTCGACATCAACATGCCTCTGCTATATGGGGAAGGTCAGATCAAAGCGTTCAAGCGGTTGCAGGAAGAGATCATTAAATCGACTGACGATGAGTCTATCTATGCGTGGCGACAGCCTCGATACCGAGTCGAGGGAAAGACGTATTGGAGTCTCCTTGCGAATAGTCCTTCGGCCTTCGATATCGACCACGTAGCAAAGGATTTGAACGGACTGGTACCTAAGAAGTCCAAATACCTATCCCTTCGCTCAGGAGTATCAACATCAATGACAAATCGTGGACTGGAGCTTGAGCTTTCTCTAACACCCTTCCCCATCGACAAGTCGGGGAGTATCTTTCTTGCCTTTTTGAACTGCGAATTCCGTCAAGGCCAAACCTCTATCAACCCAGCCATCTTGCTTCAACGGGCAGCATGGGATAAAGACTCACATTTTGTGCGCATCCGGCCAGACATACTTGCGCTATCCATGATGAACAGCATCATTCTTCCTGATGAGCTTCTGAATATGATGCGAGGTGGCCAAACTCTTATACTGAAAGAGGCTATCCCACGGCAGATCTTTGTACCGCATAATACACCTGACCTAAGGTATCTGAAAGGAGTGATATTCCGCCCGGAGATCAAGGGTCTTAAAGACGAGAGCAAGATAATTGTTAGGGTGCGTTCTCGGTCGCCGACATGGCAGTACTTCGTCGATACCCGTCAAGGCCCTTCTCAAACTGCAGAGTCCTACGAGATCAATTTTGACCTCGCACCTGGACCTTCGCTCGGTTCATTACAAGAACCTATCGTCCTTGGAGTGTTGGAACTCGACTTAGGCAGCGCCGACTCAAAGCAATGCTTAGTTATGGGATTAGAGCCTTTGCTGCCGAATCCTTTCCAAACAACACCTCTTTACTTCTTACCATGGTACGCATTCGAAGAACAGGCTTGGATTGCGAGACAAGATTTCACGAGGGTATTGGATAAGCCGCAGAGGAGGTTGGAGTGGAGAGTGCTGGATATGATAAGAGCCACGATAGGGATCGAAAGTAGATATTCAAGCTTATTCTATAGTCTGACTTTGGAGATTGACAGCAAGAGAAAAACCAACTCTTGGTTTCAATAATTATAAGTATAATTGGATAAACTGGACACTATGGTGCGATAACCTAGGTCATCTCAAGCTTCCTATGCACCGACTCTGGTACAGTGTAAAGCCTCTCTTCAAATATCAACCCCAGCGCAAGGAGCTCTTCGTCGGTAACATCAGGCCGTTCATCAATGACTCGCTTCAACTCACACGCTTTATCTGTGACGTCCTCGATCTCTGCAACCCACTCATTTGCCCACTGTTCACTCAGAGCTCCCGGGATACCAATCTGAATACTTCTATACGGCAACACTTCCAGCTTCGACGTTCGTTCAGGATCTCACTGGACTCTCACATCACTCGACTTTTCACGTTTTTCGCCAGGCTCCGGTTTCTGAACGTGACTTGACAGAACGCCTCTTTCAAGAAGATCGATGAAATATTGGTGCTTCATACGAAGAGCAAGAATGCGGGATTGCCCAGGGTCTTTGAAGGAGTAGCCTGAACGGTACATCATCCAGGCCCAGCTGGGTTTTATCCAAGTCATGCGACCTGGTTTGAAGTCTGGGGAGGCATTGAGCTTTTGGGTCTCCACTGCAGCTTTTGCGATGGATTCCTTGTAGGCTTGGTAGACTGTTATCGTTGTGTCGTTGAAGTAAGCTCGAATTTGGCGATAAGGTACAGTCGAATGTGCGTTTGCCATGATGAGTTGAATGATTTCAGTAATGATTGTTTACTGGTATCATAGTTTAGTTCATATTGTTGAGGCTTTATGTAATTTATAGACAAGTTATCATAAAACACCATAAGCCATGGCGATGAGTCTTTCGGCGAGGGTGTTACATAGTGGTGGCTCAGACTAGTTCAGCTCCGTTAGCACAAGGGATGTATTTAAAGGAAGATCACTGTCAATAAGGTCATAATTCGAAGCAAATCTATTCGAACATCTAGTAGACCGATTTAAGTCAAGGTTTAATTATGCCTGAGTATGAATACATGTGAAGGAAGTTTCATCCGTGCCTTGATCCGGTAAGAAGAAGGTTTCACACGTTATCATGCGATCTGGTGGTGGTGGGAAGCTTGGAGCTTCTTGGGGAACATGCGGGCTTGAGGGGTCTAGACGAAATTACTAGTGTATCATCAGGACTTATATAGACCAAGAGTGACTGGATATTTGTATCAGCCACTAAATTTTTGCCAGTCTCTATACAACCCGCCTGCATGCCCACTGTTACGGTGGCGACGTCACAACTAAAGCATCCTTGCAAATAGCTACAACTTAACATGGGAGGACCTATTCCATTGCCCCGCTTCCTAGGTAGGTACCTACCCATACTAGAGTGAAGGATCCAGTGAATGCCGCCTGACCCAAAAAGCTGATGCAGCTGCAGGGAGAGGCAAGATGGAGAAGGAGGGGTCCTGCCATGTGCCGCCTCTCAAGGTCCAGTGCTGGTGCTTGTGCTGTTGCTATCCTGGTAGCCTAGGAGGCATCCATTTGAGCTCCAAAAAGAAACGGTATTTTAGAACTCTGACCCGACAACTTCGCCAAAACTATAATAAGTAGCTTTTGGATTGTTTGGTAACCACCTGCGATTTCGCTTACTACTACCGACATCACCTAACCTTCTTTAGACATTCCACCTAAGCTACGACGAACCATCGTTTTCCCATCTCACCGCGAAGCTCGCCACGATACCTACAGCTTGCGCCTTCAGCCTTGTAGGACAGTGGATGGACACTCTCTTCTGTTGCACACGACTACACTTTCATTCGCCCTAACTTCGATCCTCGAAACTCTCCTACTCTATCACCAACTCTTCGAAAGCTTTGTATGTCTCCGCCGGAGCAATCTGCAGCTTCGTCCGGCCAGCCTGTCTTAGACGAGACGCTGTCTAGCAAACCTGATGTTGAGGTGACATCTGCTCAAGACCCTGCGATAGGGAAGTCGGGTACTTTAGACAACGACGACCATGGCTCGAAATCAGAAGCCGATCCTCAAGGAGAGGGAAACTTGATCGACTTTGGCGATCAGCCGGCCAACCAGTCGCAGGACGACACCGCTGACGCAGCCCCCCAGGAAGGGCCTTCAGAAACGGCTAAGGGAAAACAAATAGCTGACGACCAGTCAACTCCGAGCGGTGCCTCAAACACCCGCATCTCAGCTGCATCCAAGATCAAGCCTATTACATTGCCCCTGTCGAACGATGCCACGACTCAGTACCTCACCGCCGAACCGTCCACGTATGTTGACCCCACGCCAGCGACCCCAACGACTTCGCAGCCACCTTCGCGAACACCTTCAAATGCTGCACGCTCCCACATTTCTAGAGATACCTCCCCCTCCAAATCAGACGCCGGATATGATGAGAAACGATATATAAGCGAAGATGAGCAAGAAGGTGGCTCCCGCTCAGAGATCCAGAGCATCATGCAACAGTTCAGCGAGTTTGGCGGAGGCCCTGGTGAGGAAGAAGTCATGAGCCCCAGACTGGAGATCGCGTCGCCTATGCTAGGACATCCATCTCAGCACCCTCCCCGAAAGTCGAGTCTGGAACCTCTTGCGCCTACTTTCTCGAATCAGTTCAAAGGCTTACACATCTCGACGAGTTCCCCTCCTGCTGAAACATCAAACGAATCTGCTGTCGAGGATTTTGGGCCACCTGTTCCCCCTAAGGATGGTGTACATGGCACACCTCCACGGCCAAAGGTGGAACGAACCATGAGCGTTGCTTCGCCTAGCTCGCCGGCACAATCCCATCGACCTCCTCCCCCTGAGCCCGAGCCAGAACCTACCCAGCCTTTCGACTTTCACAGATTCCTGGAGCAGTTGCGAAACAAGAAGGCAGACCCTGTAGCAAGGTACCTCAAGTCGTTCCTTTCAGAATTTGGCAAGCGTCAGTGGATGGTCCATGAGCAGGTTAAAATCATTGGAGATTTCCTAGCTTTCATTGCCAATAAAATGGCAATGTGTGAGGTCTGGAGGGATGCATCTGATGCTGAGTTTGACAATGCTCGCGAGGGAATGGAAAAGTTGGTCATGAACAGACTGTACACCCAGACATTTTCGCCCGCAATTCAGGCTCCCAGACCGATACCGGGGGCCAAACCAAAGCGTAAGGGCGGGGACGTTCCTCTCGGTCCTGGAAGACGAGGTCAGCACCAGGAAGATGTTGAGAGGGACGATATTGTCAGGCAGAAGATGAACATATATGGCTGGGTAAGGGAAGAACACTTGGACATTCCCCCAGTTGGTGAGAGTGGCCGTCGATTCTTGAAATTAGCCCAACAAGGTGAGACCAGATTTCCAGCCTCAAGTTTGAAATGTACTAATTTTTTGCAGAGCTACTCAAAATTAAGTCATACAGGGCGCCGCGGGACAAGATTATATGTGTCTTGAACTGTTGCAAGGTGATCTTCGGTAAGATGACCACCGCAAGGTCGAGCAATCGTGCTGACTGACAATAATAGGTTTATTGAAACATAACAAGTCCGATTCTTCGGCTGATTCCTTTATGCCCCTTCTTATTTATGTTGTTCTACAATCGAATCCAGAGCATCTTGTGTCTAATGTGCAGTATATTCTACGTTTCAGAAACCAGGAAAAGCTTGGGGGTGAAGCTGGCTATTACTTGTCCTCATTGGTAAGTCATATTGGGTGACGAATGCGAAAATACTCTAACGCATTACAGATGGGTGCTGTGCAGTTCATTGAAAATATGGATCGAACAACCTTGACAATCACTGACAATGAATTTGAGAGGCACGTGGAAGAGGCCGTCTCGGCAATTGCTGAAAAGCATGCTCAATCACCAAGAGTCGCACAACAGCCAGTCTTCAACGAGAAATCCGAACATCTCTCTGGGGAAACATCGGCTCGCCCCTCTCTTGATGGGCCGCGCCGTTCAACTTCGAACGACGAGTATTCAGGCGAGGAGAAGGCTGCTATTACCGGTCTTCTGAAGACCATACAAAGACCACTCTCCAGCATAGGAAGAATGTTCTCTGACGAGCCTGGTCCTTCTCTCGGGGCGGGCCCCAGTAGTGCACCTCGGACTCCAGCACCGCAGGAACGTCAAAGTCTCGAGGGGCCTCTTGGGCCCCAGCAGCTATCCACTAAGCAGGTGCTATCTGCAGAAGAGGCTGCTGCACGACAGGCCAGTGCCGAGGCAGCTGAAGCTCAAAGACTTACGCGTGCAGAGCATGCAAACGTAGTCGAGACACTGGCCGGCATGTTCCCTGACCTTGACAAGGAGGTAATTAGTGATGTGGTGTACGAGAAAGAGGGCCGGTGAGTAATGTCAGAGCCTATTGTTTGATTTTATGCTGACACTTCTTCACAGCGTTGGGCTGGCCGTCGACGCATGCCTCGCTCTGTCAACATGAGGCAAGTGGAAATATAAGAACAGGCCAAGCTTTTAGCCTATGGCCGTTGCTGATATCACAAGGCTTTGATGCATCGCGATGCTGTTTTGGGTTTAATATGCATAATCCATCCATAGTTCTATTAATGAGCCAGTGGTAAGATAGAACAGAAATATCAATATTATTTATACTTTAGCCATCTGAGATATTACATAACAACCTGTGAGATAAAGTTAATCGGCAATCTTGTCAACTTTTAAAGGGTCAGCTCCGATCTACGGATACATGCATATTGCATTGCGGCTGTACTACCTCAATACCGTCAATCACATCAAACGGGTTCCTGGTACTACCGTTGCATTTCCGAGATCGCCAGGAGTGGTTCCCTATATGGCTGCTGATGGCTGTGTCATGGAGTTTATTGTGCATTTACAACAAGTCTTACTCATCCCACTGATTTGAACAAGAGCCGATTCGCTACGTAGCAATCGTTCTGGCCCAATTCTGCATCATATCTCGCAATCTTATTACAGTCAATATCTCTTCTGCTCGATGGGGAAATATATCGTTTCTTTATGGAAAGCATTGATCTTGGTCATATTGGAAGCTCGGCCTCAAATTTTGGAGTATTCGACTTGGGCCGTACACATTCCGACTTATATGATCCTTGCTCTTGAGTCATTTCACCGACTGGCTAAGGTGCATTAATACTTTCATGGCTTCTTATAACCTCTTTTCCACCAAGAATCTACATCTCGAATCACGCAATCAGGCTGTTACACATATACTTCATCATGCCTCGAAAACTAGTTACAGTCCGCCATATCTCAGCCATAACACCCATTCCCGGTGCTGACCGCATCGAATCAGCCACTGTTGACGGTTGGACATGCGTTGTATCCACCAATGCTTTCAAGCCAGGTGATAGCGGCGTCTATTTCGAGATAGACTCTCTCCTCCCGGCCTCGGACCCGCGATTTGCCTTCCTGGCCCCGAAGATCGTCTCTCCTAATGGCCCCTCTCATACACCCGACGTCCGCGTTCGGACTGTAAAGATCAGGGGCGTGTTGTCGCAAGGTCTCCTCATGCCGTTGAATGACTTTCCTGAGATTGTCTCTCGGTTAGATACTATTGGATCTGATGAACTACAAGACATAGGGTTCGAGGATACTCTCAACGTGCGGAAGTATGACGGGCCAGCCACACCGCTCTCTCAAGATTCATCACTCGGCACGCCGCTTCCAGACTTCCCATCCTTTATCCCGCGAACAGAGCAAGAGCGTGTACAGAATCTCCCCGATGTCTTCTCTACTCACGGCTCAGAGATCTTTCAGGAATCGACCAAGATGGACGGCTCATCCATGACAGTATTCTATCTCAACAGATCCAGCCCTTTATTTCCCACACTTCCAGACGAGATAAGAGACGTTGGCATAGGGGTATGTTCAAGAAACCGAGTTCAGATAGAGAACCATCCACGAAGCCAACCTCTCTTCTACGCCACTGCGCGAGCGTTGGGACTCCACCAAACGTTGGCCAAGATTGGTCGCAATGTAGCTATCCAGGGCGAACTATGTGGGTCGAGTGTACAGAGTAACTTAGAAGGATTTGCAATTGGGACGCATTCATTTTTCCTCTTTGCAGTATACGACATTGACGATCAGCGGTATCTACCGCCAAAGGAGGTACACGAGATATGGGCGCCACTTCTAGGTGTCAAGCATGTGCCCGTCCATGGATACAGGGCCTTGAACCAAGTTGGATCTGCAGTAACCGATCTGGTAGCACGTGCAGAAGGTAAAGGGGTCAATGGTCGGAAGAGGGAGGGCATTGTATTCAAGCGAGATGACGGGCTATTCAGCTTCAAAGCGATATCAAACTCATATCTGCTCAAGCACGGAGAGTAAGGGACACTGAGGGGTAGAATAGGGGAGGCGAGTGACGCAGTTGTAATTTCTGCATCAAATTTACGAAGGATACCGTTTTGAGTATTTTTGTTTGCATAGTTAAAAGGTTCTATTGATAAAAATGAATGATTTGATGCGCTTCCGTGGTAAAAGTCTTTCGCTGTAAGCCTCGAGTGCTTCCCCACTCGTTCCCCAAGATGTAAATAAGATACCCAACCCATATGAAGGGTACCTTGATTGTTTTGTACAGGCAGCCGTAGATCTCATACATTAAATGAGAACATCAGCACCGGCGTTATTTGTACAAGTTTTTTTTAAGACGGATAAAGTCTCAAGTATCAACCGTTGCCAGTTACTCAATACCCTCTGTATCCACCACCATTTCCATATCCGCTGTAAGGTTGCTGGCCATAACCTGTGTCCCCAGAGTCGTGGCGTCCAAGTCCCACAGGATGGGGGTCTTGTTGGCTCCAGCCTGGGGGCGCGGCGTTGCCCATCAGGTTCTGAGAATCGTTGTCCATGTTTGTCAGGTTACGATTCATAGGAGGGCTTGACGACAGGTAGTTAGGTTGTCGGTAACCTGCTTCAGCGTCCCTGTACTGGTCAGGGGACATGGATGGGAGGTGTCCCTTTTCTTGAGGCGGAGGCATGGCGAACATGGAGATGTTGTTGTTATCCTTACGGTCGAGAAGGAGAGAGTTACGCGCATCCAGAGGGGTGAGAGTGTCCATATCACGCTTGGCTTTCTCTGTAGATTGTGTCAGTAATTGTTTTGTGTATGAATGTTGGATCCGGAAAGACTTACCCATCTCCTTTCTTCGCTTGCGGTGTGGGTTTTCCTTGACAAGGACGTTGATTGCGTTCCAGATGATAAGGATAACCAAGAGGCCAGTCATGGCAGACTGGACTGCAATGAGAACTACTCCTGCAATTGTCTTGCTGTCTTGAGAAATGTGGAGCTCGTGGACAAAGATGAAAATGCAAGCCACCGACAGGACGCGGACAGTTTGGATGGCAATGCCAATGATATTGCTGGACTTTCGCTCGAAAGGACGAGTAAAGACAAGCAAGCCAAGCATAATAGACTCGACAATTAATTGTGCAATGCTTTGAGCCATGCCGTTACCATCACCGACGGCGAGAGTGCAACCCTTAGCAAAGAGGTACACAATGGTAGGGATGAAGATCCACCAGTAGTCCTTCTTGTAAGCTTCGTAAAACAGAGAGTACTTGACCCAGTACTGCTTGTCATTGTAAAGGGCGTCAACGTTACCCTCGGTGCTCCTGAGCCTCTTGACCGTGCTGAAAATCTTCCACGTGAACCAGCCCAGAACACCAGTGAAAATGGCGAGCGTAACACCGGCCAGGAGCTGCGCAACCCAAGAATCACCCACTGTGAACTGGAAGACACAATACAAGACCCAGATACCATATAGAACTAGAATCAGGTGGGTAATAGTTCGAGCAATGGATCCCCAGTAATGCTCACGGAAACCACTCAAAGACTCAGGGAAGTTGCCAAAAAGTGCCCAGAACTCAAGAACAGCCTTAACAAAGAGAATGCTGACGATGATGAAGGCAATGATGATGGCGACAACCAGAAGAACGGTCATGAATGTGTTGGACTTGGGAACACTGTACTGTTGAACATAGGCCGAAATACCAGAAACAGACAGAGTCTGACCCTGGGCAGCAGTCGCAACCGCACCATCTGTTCCGTTGTCCATGGAAGTTTCAACGCCTCGGATGGCAAGGTTGGCGAGCGATTCAAAGGTGTCGAAGGCGCGCTTAACCTTGTATGAGTGGTCCGCGGGAGGGCTGGTAGAGTTGTCGGAAAAGACAAGAGTAGCGTTCCTGAGGACATCGAAGCTGTCATTAGTGAGATCGCCTCCAGTCATGTTACGGAAGGTGTCGATGGACTTCTGGAGAGACTCCCAGGGAATGATACCAGCAGAGAAACCGAAGTTCTTGGCGAAGCTGCGGTACACGGGAGGGTAATCAACGGAAAGCATGCCGTTCATAGCCATTCCCTGGAACCAACCAAGGGTTTGGGCAAAGCTGGGGCTGGGGCCACCATGACCTGCGCCTGCAGTTCCACTCAAAGTAGATGAAGCAGCAGAAGCACCTGAGACGAGGAGAGCAGCACCAACAACACCGGCGGAAATGTAGGTAACAGCGGGAACTGAAACAGTTTTGCCATTGTTGACCTGGGTTTGGAAGCAAGCGACTTGCTCGGAGGGGTCGTCAATGGCTACCAGTCTAAGAGTTGCTTGGGCTGAGATGTCGGGGACTTGGAAAGCAATAGCAGGAACTTGATTGGCCCATTCGGGCTTGATTTCCTGGTCACCTTTGGCGGCAAAGTGTGTGTTGGGCATAGGGCAGAGCTGAGGAATAGGAGTGTCTTTGCTGCAAGGGTTGATGGAGTTCTCGTAGACCTTGCGGCCGTAGGCGGTGACCTCAAGGATTGCAGAGACATTTCGCTCCTTGTCGCTGGTACCGGAGACGTCGAAAGTAACGATTTGCTTGTCGTTGTCGTAGCTGATGTCCAGCTTTTGAATACTGATGCCAGCTTCGGAACCGCAGTCAGTAACACCTGATGTCCTGAGGATGCTGTCACCCAGAACTCCAGTGACAAGGGTGGCGGCCGTCATGGCCACCTTCCAGGGGCTCCAATTGGAGTGAAGTCGAGTCATTTTGAATGTGTGTCGTACAAGGATATACTACAGAAATACGGGAAATTCGTTGCTCGTTCGAAATTGATCGAGGATTCGGCTTCAGTAAGTTGTTATCGTGATAGATTGCTGATATATCCAAAGAACAATGGGATATCAAGTAGGAAAAATCGAGGAATAGTTGGAAAGTCGTTTGTAAGGGAAGGATCTTAGGGAATGGTATCAAAGAGACAATGTATGTAAGAAAGATATGGAAACTGATTAGACAAAGGAACGAGTGTCCGAGATGAAAAAAGATATCTCAAATAGGTCGGCAAAGCAGTGCAAGCACGCGCACAAAAGATGGCCGAGGATCAACCTGGAACGAAGAGAAGATGAATGGCAACGAATTGCCTGAAAACCCGTGAATGTCCAACGTGCCGGCGTTAAAGTCGTTCGTGGGTTTCGTATGGCGAGACTCGAGTCTCGTTTTTTAATCGAGGACGGAAAAAGTCGTCGTTGTAGTTGTAAGTCTAAGTGGTTGTTTGGCTATGTGACGCTGAAATGAGAGGCTAGTAGTCGACAATGCCGCAATGGAAGCAGCATGTCCTTTCGACAACAATTCAAACGATAAGTCGATACGAGAGAGTGTATGTAAGTTGGAAAGAATCAAAAACGAAAACGCTTTATGTTGTTTTTTTACTTGAGACAAATGTAACAAATAGAAACGATGTAGGAGAGGAGGACGAAGAGGGAGAAAAGAGAGAGAGAAAGCTGAATAGGAATAAGATAAGCAATAGGCAAGCGCAATTATAGACAGACCCAGGCTCGAAAAAAAAGAGGAGAAATGCCCGAGATGAGAAAAGATGGACGAGAAGATCAAGGAAGCCAAGGAGATGCAAGGTTTGCAGTGGAGGAGAAGGGGGTGACGAGGTTGTGTAGACGCCCTGGGACCACCTGCCCCCCCAGGCCTCCGGGACGATTTGTGGGAGAAGGAGCCTCACGCCTGGAGTCTCTCCAAATACAGAGCTTTCAGGGTTCCCCTTCCAAGAACTCGAATGCCAATTGTGAATGGACAAACTCATCGAACCATCCACCAAAAGAGTCTTTGAACCCCTGAGACACCAAACCCCGATCCCTGACGCGTCTTCACCAGGGGCCCGAGACATGTTAGTGGTTCGTTGGGCTGGAGCAGGGGTGATCTCAGTGGATCAGGTACATCAAGCGATATCACCGCTGCCAATCATGGACGCTACAGCAAGGCCAAGCTATTTCCTGCAGGGGTTTCCCTCGCGGGTGGCTGACCAGTCAAGCCAAGGAAGTCCGAGCTAAAATCAACCCCAGCTTCTTCTGAAACCAGCCAGTCAGTCCAGTCAAGTCGGAGGATGACATGATGAAAACATGTTTAGATCAGGTATCAAAAGATGCCTTCTTGAGTTTCTTTTGCGAGTGTCGTGAGAATTTGTCGAGAACATCAGGTTCTTTGGATCAGTAGGTGAATAACCATCCGTGTTGGCTCAACTGTTTGACTGAGACAAAGCTGCTAATAATAAACTTGTCTAGTCTTCTCCACATTAGAAACCTCCTTTCCATAACCATGTACAGATCATGTTGTACCGTACATAGTAGCATATCCAACATATATCCGTCACCACAAAAATGCTACTCGTTATCGGTCGATAAACTTCTACGCACACGCTGATCGATCGTTTTTTCAGCAACAAACTTTGGACCACTCATCCGTATTACTCGTGAATGGATGGATACAGTGGAACCTCGTCCATTCTCGATTACTCTCCTTCTTCACCAAGCCAGGCCCCCTAGCCAAGGCCCATGTCAAAGCTTCCATTCTCATCTTCATTTTTCAATCAAGCCGTCAAATAAATTAATTAGACATTCATCGCTTACCACTTTGAGTGTACAAGTACTTGTTATTATGCTCAATTCTGCAGGTAGTACTTTGCCCAGTTTGTCACCAACCTGGTATCATATCTCGCCCCCTTCCAACACACGTCACGTCCCAGGTGTGCATCTGCATTGTTTTATGTCATGTATCGGCTCTGTAACTCGCTGCCACAGGATCCAAAACTCGGCCGTGTCATAAAATCTCAGTTTACCAAGTTACTGACCTGCTGCCTCAATTGGATCTTCACCACTAACTTCCCAAGCCACAACCGGCTCGATCCCTAGCATGGAAGCTCTGACCGTTGTTGAACCTCACAAAACCAAACCCCAGCGCCATCACCGCCTTGGTCGCCGGCGTTTAATTATCTCAGATCTTATTATAAACGTATACCATGTGTATACAGATGAACTACAATAGTACTGTACATAGGTACTGATGTTACTATCTTCTACTCTAATGTGGGCATACCAAACATAGAAACAATATCTCGAATGGTTTACCATTGTCCACGCGACAAGTCAATTGCAAATCTCGGTAATCCCAACTATCCTAGCCACCAACATAGAATCCCTGGCACTTTACAGAAGACTGCCTGCTTGCTTACCTTGAGCTGGCACAGAGTTGGATCAGTGGAAATTAGACAGAACAGCCTGCCCAGATAAGATATTCATGCTCCTCAGCTAAGAGTGGAAGCACATAAACTTCATTTCGGAAATCTCACAATCTCGCATCGCAGCCGTTGAAAATAATCAGAATTTTCACTTTTAACGCAATCAATATCAAACATGGATGCATTGTGCACAGTACATATATGTCCACTTCGGTACTTGTTGTAATAGTATGACTTATTCCCCACTGCTTCGCATCCATCTTCCTCCAAGCCCCTTTTGATGCCAAAAGCTTAGCTTCGCCCAGGCTCGGAAGATGCTCCATCCTTAGTTGCATATTCCCTGCTAACTGCGGGCTACTTGGCCCAAGGACTCGTAATCACTTTGCACACGCGTTAGGCGGCCTCCGCTGAGCCTCTCACATATCAACAAGAAGAATCAATTTCCAGCTATGTCTTTGGTATATTTAGAATGCCAAGGTGTAGACCAAAGAGTCTAGAAGTCATTATTCCCCTCATAAAGTACCCAATGCGCCATTTCCTTGCAGTTCCTAATCCCTTCTTCCAGGTCTTCATCCCGGAATTCACCAATATCAAACGCTCCACACCAGAATATCGCATCCTTCGCTCGTCCTTCACCCTGGCTCCTTTGACGAGGCAGCAAAGTCGGTTTATTCATTCAACCCAGCAACAATAACATCGGAAACAAGAACGAGTCTTTCGCCTGTAGAAACCCCCCAAAAACGATTTCATTGCCGTAAGAATCATCATGGTATCCAAAACCTACGCCCTTCTCCCCATTTTGCATTCACCATGGGTGACAGGAACTGTACGCTCGCTTCAAATTCCCCGAAAAAAACACCTGCAGTAATACACATAAAACTCGAGAGGCCGATATAGCCGTTTTCTCACTGAAATCCAGCCATGCGTCTATCGCCCCACATGCCATTGCCGGTGTTGGCATTCATGTTTGGTGAGTGAGAGTAGGGCGACGTGGATCCTTGCCCGCTGAAAGGGCTTCCATTTCCGCTCGAAGGATCATCGTACACCATTGCTCCTATCGGTCCAACAGACATACCATGGCTCTGGAGACCAAGGGCGTTCATCTGAGGGTATGAATTCAGTCCGTTGCTAGGCATCATGTAGGCATTGGCATTTTGCTGGTAGCCTGCGTTTGTCACATTCATGTCCTGCATAGGAGCATTGTAGTTCTGATGGTTCATAGGATGCATTCCCATCTCTGCATGTGCTGATGGGAAGTTGTGACCGACGTTGCCAACGTTGTTATACTGCTCGGTGTAAAATCCCTGCTGCTGTTGCGGCTGCTGATAGGGGTCAGATGACATGACAGGGTATGCCATCTGGTTCTGGTTGTGGTTCTGATACATCTGTTGGTTGTGTTGTGATATATGCTGTTGTTGACCTCCCACAGGATACTGCATTGGTAGGCCGGTCTGCTCGATTGGTGTAGTTAAGATATTGCGTGGAGGAGGATCTTGGACCGGGCTGATGATAGTGTCTGCGCTGAGCTCGCTGGCCCTAGCATCGACAAGACGAAGCACAGGCAACGATACTTGCTCCATGTGCTTGGCCAGGTGCACTGTCAGTTTCTTCCACGTGGGAAATGTCTTACCACAGAAGCGGCAAGGCTCATCTTGGGGCTTCTTCGTGGTCTCGTGGTGGCACTGCTCGACCTTTTGCCATGTGGGCTCTGAACCGCCCGCCTTCTTTATGGCAGCTTTGCTCTTGACCTTGGGCTCGGGGTATTTGTGCTCCCGTACAAGGTGCTGGAGGAAGTTGTCCCGGCGATAACACTGGTGGTGGCAGGCTTCGACATCGCATGTCCACCACTCAAGCTGCCTGTGACCTTCGTTTTCGTGTCGAACCCAATCGGCCTTGCGCTTGAACATTTTTGGTCCAGGGCATTTGTCCCAGGTACATGTAAAAGGTTGTACGTCCTCGTGCACATGCTTAGTCCAATCAGATGGCTTCATAAATTTCTTGGTCACATAGCAGAGACGGCACTCAAATTCAGCTGGAAGGTGGGTTGCTGGAGGCATCGGAATGTCCTGGGGGAAACTGTCGGCATTTATAGCACCCTCTCCCAGTGATCCCTCATCCTCGTCATTTGGGGATGAGAGTGGATCCAGCTCTCGCACATTCTTGTTCTGGTCAAGAAGAGTAACAGAGCCATCCATAGACGAGCACATAACTCCAGAGGTGCATGTTGCTCCTAGACTGATATGGGCAACCTTGTTTTTGAGCAGGTATTTATATCTCTGGACCTGATGGTACGCGATTCGATCAACGAGGAAGGTGTTGGTAGTGGCCAGGCTCGGATTCAAGTCAACGATATGTTGCTGGAATCCTTCAAGATTCGGGGTTATGTTGTCAATAACATTTGGGTTTGTTCTCATATCAGCTTCGTCGCCGAAATCGTCATCCTCATCCTCATCGTCGTCCAAATCAACCTGTTTGGACTTGGCTAGTACCGCTACAGGGGGGCCGCCCGTCTCCCGCTTCCACATCGACACAAGGGTCGAGTGGCTCTCCGATTGCATGCCATTTGGTGAAGGCTTAGGGAGTTCGGATTTGCTTCGCGCGCGTCGAAGCGTATTCTTGACAGAGAGACCACTAAAGGGGCTCTTGGGAGATGTGATAGACCCACCAGGGGTGCCGCTGACACTAACTGATCCGCTTCGAGTATGCGTGGTGCCAATGGATGCAATGTTGCTGCCCATAGATGCGATGGCGGTGTTGATTGAAGGCGTGGGTTTCTTGCCCCAGCTACCCATGCGGGTTGGCGCAAGGTAAGTGATACTGTCGCCGCGTTTGGAAATACTATCGCGCTTCGAATCTTGACTTCCTCTCTCCTCGCTGCTGGGCAAGCTTTCCTCGTCATTGCCGCTGCTGCGTGTGCGTTTGAGGAGCTGAGTGGCGCTAGGACGGCGTACTAGACCTCGAAGGTTTTCGAGAAGGCTTCCCGGCTTGTTGGATTTGCTCTCTCGGCTGACCGAGAGCTTTTTCAAGAGACCGCCACCCGTGCCCTGTGCCATATCGAGGTCAAAAATACTTGGAAGACTTCGGCGACGCGTTCCCCATGTTGCGGCTCTTGACAAGACGGAGTCGGTGTCGCGATACATCCGCTCAAACTTTTCTATAGCAGCCGCCGACGACTCGGGTTGATGTCTTGCAGCCTGCCCCCGAGTGATTGAAGGGAACATGGGGGCATCAGCCCAGTTGCGGTTAGCAGCAATGATGTCGCGGTCTTGCTGGTTCATTTCGCCTTGGTCACGGTAATAAGTCTGGCCAGAGATGAACCTGTTCTCGGTTTCACGACCAAAGGGGATCTCATAATCATTCGGATCGTCTCGCGGAGAGTTCAATTCGTTAATTTGGTCTCGTGAGTTCTCGTCTGGCTTGACCGAGAGATCATCGAGCTTATGGGCCAGCCATTCACCAACAAGCTCTTTACGCTCATCATCATCTCGACTATGGGCAAGTTCGTTGATGCTTGGGACTTCGTCAGAGGGGCGGTTGTTAGGGTCGAGACCAGCTTGGCCTGTTGACGAATTTCGCTGCCATTTGCCGGAAGAGTCACGGGCTGAAGTGTTGCCTCCGGACGACATCAAATCGCCAGCCAACTCAAATCCACCACGAACTGTAGTAGGGCTGTCATCGAAGCTGCGCTCAACTGATGAATGAACTGGAATCTCATTATGGGTGCCCCACATGGAGACAGTAACGCGAGGGCTGGTCATGGTGGAAACTCCGGGTGCGTCGTCGCTAGACAGGCAGCTGCTACTCTGACTTGGCGTCAACTCAGACGTCTTTGTATTAATTGGGTGAGGGTTGAAGCGCTTCTGGATCTCCTGTGGTGAAATACAGTTGGGTAGTTCAGATGGTGCAGATCCCCTGATAGCATAAGTAAGGTCGCTCTGAGGTGGCGTAGCATGCACCGATGCTGTTTGTTCGGGCGTCAACGGATATGTGCCAGAGTCAGCGTCCTTATTTGGCATAAGTCCCTGACCTAGAGGTTGGTCCAGTCCAGTTATGCCGTGTTCCAGAAAGTTGGGAGTGCCTCCTTCAGCATTGAAGTCAGCACCAAAGAATGGATCGTCGTCAAGGTCGCTGAAGTCACTTGGTTGGTATTGACCCAAACTGGAAGTTGAGTCGGGTGTCTCAAGGTAGTTAATCGGCGAGAGGGAGTCGTTGTCGTTATGCGACAACGTGGGCAGCAGTTGGTTCGAGCCGAAAGACGAAGTTGATACTTGCTGGTCCGAGGTAGAATAGGGTTGAGTAGAGCGGTTGTCTTTGCCATGAAGACTCGCAGGTGATACATCAAACGTTGAGGCCATGATTGCGATCAAGAGAAGCGGAAGGGGTGGAAGTATATATGTAATGGGCGAACCTTGACTGGGCGAGCTCCCAATGTCAGATCACAGACTGGAGAACATAGCCTTCAGTGATACCGTTGAGTGAAGTGGAGTGGATCAGCTCCGGTGCCTGGAAACTAATCAGAGCTGCAGAAATAAATGCCGTTGAAATCCAACGGTTTGTTGCGGCTCATAAATGGGGGCATACAGAAGAGATCGCCAGAAGGTATTACAACAACAAGCGACAGGACTGCAGTGTAGTATCTCTTGATCAAAGAGTTGAGAAGGGAAGAAAGAGGAGGGGAAGAGGGCTGAATGAAGTTGGAACGCGGCGTTGCGCGCGAAAGCGGATCAAAGAGCGCTTAGAGGCCCCTGCTAAAAAGGTACTGCTACCGTGCCTATCCCATGTGCTTGATTAGTCCAGGGTATCAACTCAGCAAACAAGAGCTTCAGAACCCACAGATAGATAGGTAGATGTTAGATGGCACGAGATATGATATCAGCGCAGGCAGATTCCAATAGGGTCGATGTTGTGAACAGCACAGATCAAGTCTCAAGCAGCAGAGCAACGTTTGCTTGTTAGAGTGGTTTCGAGGTGGGGTTGTCACTGTAAGTTGTCGATCGCGATATGGCTCATGGAAGGGGTTCGCGTTTGAAATGAAGATAAACAGATACAATGGGCATTGGCGGCCTGCTGGAGACAATCTGGAAGAAGTGCAGACGCAGAAGAAAAAATTGAACGGCAGGGCAGAGGCAGACTGAAAGGCAGACTGGGGAAGATGCCTGTGGCAGAACCAAACAGAAATGAGGCTTGACTAGATCAGTGAGAGCCGGCGTTTTGCTTAAGAGAAATCCAGATGAAGGCGGTAAGATCGTGCGGTAGTTGGTAGGGTCGAGAACAAGACGAGGGGCATTGCAGTCGCAGGCGCAGGCGTGACATACAGTACAGTACTGTACATACCTACATAATGGTACAGCCTGTTTCCAAATCTCCAATCCCATCCCAGTCCAGGCGCTTGTGTGATACACCTGTTGAAGGGCGGAGGACCGCCTTGCTGCAGGGTCAGGAATGGTTAGGACGGGCCGCTGGGCAAAAGGTTGTTTGACATCTATGAAGACTGCACTGCCAGATATTGCGGTACTCGATTCAAACACCAATAATTCAGCCGAAGACGCTGGTATTCGTCTACGAGGCGTTCTCGATGGGGGCTCTGGTACCGAGGCGCATTTCACCAAGCCCCACGCAGCTTGGACCCTTGTTCCAGCTCCTCCATCATTTGACCACTTAGGCATTTTCCTATTTCCGACTTGGAGCTTCTAGTGTGTCCTGTGCGTGTACATAGTAAGCGTTGCAACACTACCGATGTTCCCTCGACCTCGAGATGGCGCGTCAGTCGCTTTTTGCAGACAGTCAGTGACTGTAATGTCGCACTAGGCGATACTTGATCAGCCTTGTAGGGTTTTCTGTTCTGATCTGATGTCACTGCCGATCTGAGACTGGTCTCAGGTAGCAAGGCACAAGGCACATTCGAACAAAAGACAGTATCGTCTCAACAATGACCATTAGTCTAGTTTCTCAACCATTTGATTGAAACATTGAGATGTACTCTCCAGTTAGAAACGAAGATAGCTATGTCCAAGTTTCCTAGCCTTTTTCCACTTTGTCTTGAGGCTGAGACTGGAGTTGCGACATGCACAGCCTCCCCGGCTACTGTGCATGCATCAACACGACAGGACCTGGCAACTGTCGTCGATCGCAACCCCATCCTTTATTATGCAACTGTGTTGGGGGCCATTATTGATAATGACATCGGTAGATTTCTTTTTTTGGTGCAGGTAATTATATCCAAGTCGGATACCCTCACTGTGATTTTGTACTGCTAGATCAAACTGTATTACGAGAGGAGTTCGTCGTGTTTAGTACCTAGGTCCAGGTACTTTTAGCTCCTCTGTGTAATGTACTCGCTTGGGCGGTCGCAACTTGAATTTCGTTACGGTTTTGGTGTGGTAGCAGATAGAAATGGAATCTTAGTAACAATGGCTACATCAGAGCTGAAAAAGAGTCCAAATTCAATATCGCTGGCGATAGCATGATCCGAATATGACGTTGGAGGGCATGTGTGGTACTGAACATGTACATACAGTACGTATACATCTTTCTGCACTCTGTAGCACACATTCTCCAGTTTTCCAGGTGCTGTCCTGTGATATGTTGTAATGCGTTCTTTATTGGGCAACCATTGCGCGACTTGTGGAGGACGAAATCGAAATCGTGATGAGCTGATCCGATCTAGTCTAAGCTTGACAGCTCATCCAAGACGAACTTTATGGCCGATCCAAGATTGAGGCTGTGCATGTCTCTGATTGAAGGGCAAAGGGTCAAAAGCTTGTTTGGTCTTATCTGAAAGATACGAGTTGGATTGAAGCTGTGGCTATGCATTTAATATTATCGAACGATGCAGGTTTCAGCTTATTATTAATGTTGTTCAATGATTGTCGCTAGTTGATGTTTCTTTTCTTTTCTTTCTTCCAGATCAGGAATTATTTATCTTGAAGTCAGCCTCTAGGTTTGAGATTCAGAGATGGAGCACGTGAGTATCAACCGCCATTGGTCCTTCCCAAACTTCGAGGCCATAAATACTTGCTAGCCTTAGGCACACACGAAACATCAGAAGAAATACCAACATGAATAATATCAATATATCAGACACATCAGCTGATCAAAATTTATCACATACCTACCTTAGGTATCGACCGAGGTACCCTACAGTAAAGTCAAGAGGTCAAGTGCCCATACTCGCCTACTACCCATATCTAAGCGTGACATGGATTGGCAAGTAGCACCCATGACACCTTCTGCCACTAGACTGAATCAAGACTCATATTCCTTTCATCCTCACTTCAGAGCCCGTTCTATCGTCGACTACAAGCGGTCGGGGAGAATAAACCACCATCGTCTCTTGCTTCAAAGACACATAGACTTGCGTCTTTCATTCCCTCCAAACACGTATTTGTCTCAGCGCCAGGGCGCCACAACTTGACCGCCATGTTCCAGGTTTGTAGCCAAAACGTAGCTTAACATCCAAGAGCCATCTAGTATGCTGAGCAAGCTTTTGGATATAGCCTCATCCGGACGAGAGATTCCACTTGCGCCTCCATAGAGCGCGATCCGTTGTGTTGACAACACAAGAGTAAGTGGGACGGAGTGGCTCACCAACAGCCGACATTCCCGCGTCGAGTAACCCCAGCCCAAACGCAATATCAGAGAGCCAGTAATATCTACAGATCACTGACAAACATAGACTTGTTGAGATCAGAGCCGCTCAGCGTACCTTTGAAGGCGCATATGTTCGCACGGCTCTTGGTCAATTCTCCTTCGCCCTCATTATCCTCAAGGTCTTCACCGAAGAGTTCTACGCCATAGGCGCGTTGTTCGCTGTGTATGGAGTTGCCGTTATGCTAGTTGCCGTCTACCGTCGGTACGAGGGTCAGAACCAGTTCTTCACGTCAGAGACTGCCGACGGTTCTTTGAAAAGAAAGTTTAGGACGAGCGGGAACAGTGTGTTGTTGCTAACCATGCTGAGTCTGAGTGCGTATATCACGTTGATGGTCTTGACATGGCGTCTGGTATCTTGATGTCGGTGTGCTGCTACTTTTTCAAGTTATTTCTGATATGCAGCGACTTCCATGGTCGCAATCACAATGGCTCTCGTTGCGATATATATGGGACACAACAGTAGTTTCTTGAACAAGCTCTTGAATGATAACCACTATTAACCTCGGCTGAAATTCCAGGTCATATCTGTTTCCGTCACCACTCGTACTCTGCACCTAATATAACCCAGTTGCTTTATTTTTATTTTTAGAAGGATAACTCGCCAGCACACACACATAACCCAGTTGCACGTCTTTAAGTTTTGTATATGAATTTGAAGGAGACACGATCTTTACATAATGTAGTCAAACCATGTTATTATTAAGTCAGCGCTTTTGGCCGAGCAGACTCGTCTTGTTATATTACTCGGGACTGGTCTGTAGTCCAACGTCCTAGACACTGGCTGGCTATTTTGCTCGCTCCCCCTTAACACACATCTTAAACCTTGAGGTTGTGCACCACTATTGAGGATCCGATCCGTGGATGAGGTCAAAGGCATTTGATACTCTATCAGAAGCAAAACGACCAAATCACATCCACGAAGGAACCCTGTTAGATGCAATGGCCAATCTAGGCCAGTGATCATTGTATATGATTAATATTACTCAGTGCATATAACCTCCGCATTGAAATGCTAAAAACAAAACAACAACATTCGCTTCGTTTCCAACCATGCACCCAATCTATCTGCCGTCGTCCATGGCGTTTTTATTGTGATTGATATAAGTTCATGGGTGGCGCGTTATTCATGACTTGCTGCCCATCATTGGCGAGCTGGAGCCCTTGATCCTGCCCCCTATTCGCCTGCGACCAATCGTGGCCATAGGCTTCATTGCCCTTCATATATGTGTAATCGGTGTATGCGTTTGTTTGGTCCCACGGTGCGTAGTTCGTGGGAGGTACTGCCCCAGAGGGGAAGTGTATTGGTGTGCTCACGTTCGAGCCATCAAACCCAGGAATGACACCATTCATAGAAGTGGTGTATGCATCGGACAAGGCAGACGGTCTTCGCTCGAATTGTCGATCTGGAGCCATCAAAGAGTATTGTGAAGGGTGGTTATTGTTCAAAGGCTCTCCCCCGTACGACATGGACCGTGTCGGTGGTGCGAAGTGACCCCAAGCCGTATCGACATTTCCTTGAGGTATGGATTCCGAGGTCCCTGGCGGCCAGCCAGACGGAGATTGTGCTACAGATGTAAATGGCGAAAATTGCGCGCTCATTGGCGACCCCGAGGCATAGGTTTGCCAAGGCGCACTTATTTCTGACGATGTACTTGGGCTCTGATCAGGCGCCGTGATCATCCAGCTGGCTGATGCCTGGTTTGGAGTTTCAACGGGAGTCTTGCTTATTGGAGATGGCACGGTAGCTGCAAATAGCTGTTAATATGACTTCTAAATAGACTGGAGGCAAGTGACAAACCGATAGTCTGAGGTTGAAACCCTACAGTTCCAGTGGCGTCTCCAGCCGTTGGGACAGTAATAGGGACCGGCCTTTTCGCTGGTGGAATGAAGGATGTTTTGGCCTTCTTCGGCTGTTCCACCGGCTTGCTGGTTGAAGTTGCTGGGGATGATGTTGTTGAGTTCCCCTTTGCCCCTGTCGATGCCCTGGACCCCTGCCTACCCCGTGAATCATCAACGGAGGCCTGGTCCACAGGAAAGAAACTACATTCCTTTTTCAATCGAATGCAGTTGATACATCTTCCTTGTGTATCATTAGGCGAAGCGATGCATCTGATCTTCCGACGCCGGCAGTGACCTTGAAAAATGTTAAGATGCATATACTCAGCGACGGCGGATTTTCAACTAACCACAAGCGACCGACGTACGGTGGTAGCCCAATTTGTTCCTTTTCTTTTCTCCCAAGCTTCCACTTTGTTGCTGTTGCTCATCGGCCTCTGTAGCAAGTAAAGAAATACCGTTGGGTGCTGAGTGTACCCCCTTCATATCCATGCCATGTTGTTGGCTCAGTAGGGGAGGAGCTTGCTGATCAACCGTCGGCAAAGATGAAAGTTGCTGTGAAGGAATTGTGTATGAGGGTATAAAGCTCGGAGGCGGCGGCATGCCCATCTCATTGTCATCAGAGTGTAGTGGTGGATAATGGTAAGACATAACGCCAACCATGGAAAGCGGCCCAGAGGACAAGGTCTCCCAAGAATTAGCAACACCGAACGGGTACGGATTCGAACAGTCGGATGGTGATATAGCGACAGCCATGGACGTAATGTTGTCGATGTTGATACTGATGATGGCTTTGCCTAGATAATCTCAACCTTTTCAAAGTTTGAGACAACGACAACTGGTTGAAAGAGGACGATGCTGTAGAGTATATCCAGGTCGAAAGTCCGTAAGCCGTTTAATGCAACCGTAAAATTCACAAAATGAAAGCAGACATCTATCGAAGAGTTTCTCAAAGATCAAAGAAAGAGTTTGGATCGCCTATCACCCTATTATAGGGACCAAGGCACACGATGGGGAGGAAAATGGTGCTCCCGAGTGGCAGCGATGACAAGATCAGGGTTATGTCCAGCTCAAAATGTGGTCCATGGTATGTTTTTGACTGGCTTCTGGTCCCAAGACGATCGACTTCTAGGGTTGACGCGGACAAGGGTCTACGCTCTTAAAGATAATGTATCTAGCGGCAACTAAACGATGAGCCAGGAAAGGGGGGGCGTCTGGGGGTGTGAAGGATACAGATCAAGTCGGAGGGTGAACCGACCTAGGTGGTTTAGCTTACAGCTTAGCATATGCCCTTGTGGATCTACAACTGGTGAGTACCGACGACTAAAATGGTGGATAATAGATGGATGGTGACAATTGAGTAGTTAGAGCGCCACCGGGATGTTATATTGGCTTAAAGCCAGTTGGGTGCAACATGGGCAACCTGAGCGGTTATCGACAGGTTGGTGATCGATGATGTCCGGCACTCCTTTCCAACTCACTGTCCTTCTTTCCTTCTCTGGTCTATGCTAGGTGGCAGTGGCTAGCACTCCTGCAGAAGTACATACTGTAAGAGCACCATTAGTCTGTTGATGACAAGCGGCCAAGACATTCCTGCTCCAAGACCGTGGGCGGTGATGGGCCAGCACAAGTGCCAACAGGGTATCCACGATCAAAGCCAAAGGTTAAGATCCTGGAAGTTAACAGGGGTGATTAAGAGAGCAAACCACATTTGCTTTTCGGGTGGTTCTTCAACAGGCGCGCGGGGGGACACAGTACAGTAGTGTAGATCTCTCGATACTTTCCAAGAAGTACAGTAGTAGCATAAACGCGGACGCCCGAAGTATTGGTCTCGTTAGGAGAAAACAGTATGGATTCAGTAGGTTCATGGAGAATGTCAAGCCCGTCGTTCTTTTTTGGAGTTTAGGAGGCCGTGTCTTGAGTCCCAGAATGCAGTGGTCCCAACCTCCACTGAGATGCGTTCAGTGATGGCGGTTGCGGAGGAACCTTGCCAGCAATTCAATTGTTCTTGCCTGTGAGGCTTACTGTACGAGGCTATGACCCTTGTATGTATACGAATGCCGGGACCGGGGCACCAGGGCATCGAAGCCGGGGGCCCCGACGCCTTGCCAGGAGGTCGTCTATGTATGTACATATATGAGCATGGACATCAGTGTTGACGTGAGTGATGCTCCCCCTCCTGCATCAGTCCCAGCACATGTCAAGGCCTGGCTTTAGATATTGGTGTGAACTATTGACAGTGCGGAAATGCACAAGGTTTGATTCAGTGGGCGGTTGGGGAGGGAATAAAGAGCATCAGAAGTCATGCTTGTCCAGCCAAGATCCCAAATGGTTAGGGGTACTTTTGATAACAGGGCCTGAGGTCAAACCCCCAGCAAACAAATAGAATGCCCCATCCCAACTGTACATCTTGAGACAGGGCATTGTCACCAGAGAGTTGGTCCATAGTCCATGGTCCCTGAAGTGGCCCTCTGGTCCGGTTCGTGCCATAGCGATGTCGAATTGGGGCGTTACAAATACAGTATATTACGTCTCAGCTCAGGTACTGTTGCCCCTTCTCTCCACTTGTTGATATGTGCACGTACTAGTATTTCGACACCGGATGCTGGATCCTAGAACCCGCCGACCCAATTTGGGAAAAGGAAGAAAAAAAAGCAACGTTCAGGTAGTGCTAAAAACGACCAAGTGGCTTTACATACTCGGCTGCTTGGGCATCACCCGTGAGAGAAACAAGCTGGTCCCAGTACTGTTAAATATCTGCTACCAACAAGTTTTTTTCTTTCTTGTCGCATTTCTAACCTTTTGTGAAATCAAGAGAATTGAGTCATATCTTGCGAGGGTTCTGAGATCTGTCCACCCCAACTGCGTATAGAGCCTGAAATTAGTGGCACAGGTACATACATGACATCCCAGCTGAAGCTGGCATCGACCAAGTTGTGGGTAAGCAAAGTGATTGATATCCGCAAGATCAACCCAATGCGGTAACGGGGTCGAAAAACAAGGTTCAGCCAGAACGCAAACCACTCACTGGACGTTGTGGGCGAGGAAGGTCAGTTCTCAATTTGGCGACATATATTTGCTGAGTAGTGTTCCTTGATTGGATTTGGGCTCGGGGTTGTATGTCTGTGCGTCGATAATACCTCCGTATCTGTTCTGACAGCTTCACAGAGAGGCAAGAGATTATCATGAAGCGAATTCGCTTGGCAAATGTCGCTTGCCAGGGTACTGAACCTATCGATATTGCAGATCTCTTCAAAGTTGTGGACCACGTCAAAAGCAGAATTGAGTACCTTGGTTTCCAACCTAGTAAAAAGAGCCCCGAAATAATGGCACAAGATTGCAGAACCCTTGCGCAGGATCCCCGGCAGGCAGGTAAGGTAACATAGCCTGCCTGTCAAGATATCAAAGTCTCGAAGTGAACCCGCACAAATGCGGCAATTGGCTTGAGAAGGTAGGTAGTTACTGGATGTACTGTCTGCAGCCAGAGACATGCAGAATGTGATATTCGCCGATGTTACCTAGCTTTTTAAGTGGTGCCCAAATGGATTTCTGGTAAGCTCCATGCTAGCGATATCTTGGGTGAGAAGCAAGCAGATCCTATCTCTTTTCTTCCATCCATTATGCGCTGTGCTATGCTGACTACCTGTAAAAGAAGACCGGGGTGCCCGAGGTGTCCTCAGAGAAAACGATAGCCTGTTTTGAAGAATGAGAAAGAAATATCGATTGCTGCTGAATTATGGGAACTGCACGGGATGGCTAGAGAGTTCAGATTTTCTCGGTAGACATCCGTACTCCGAGTCGATCTGGGGATACTCCCGGCGCTAAGATGGGACTGGTCTGGGCGAAGCCTGTGATAGCTGCTTGTGCAATTAGTGGCAGTAGATATGGGGCTAAGAGCGACTATATTGGACTCTGCGAACTGCCTACCTAGAGGGGGATATCGTTGACTCAGATGAAGTAGATGTTAGGGGATAAAATTGGTCACGGTTATCAGACCCTCAATCAAGGCATAAGACAGGCACTGCGAGTAAAACAAAGACAGCAGGAGAAGCCTGCTAAAATGTCTTGAGCAGGAGCCACCCAATGGCAGCAAAATGGTTAATACTCGGCAGCATCAGTCAGCTTACTTTTCTTGGCAGGGACTGCCTTGCCCACCCACTGATTGACGGGAATCTATGCTCCCGCAGGTGCACGTGCCCTGACGTGCACTGAACTTCCTATTCGGGTACGCACTGATCTCCTTTAAAAGCCCGTCTTGCCTGCGCTATCTCTCTTTAGCTTCTCCACTTCAGCTGCTTTTGCTCCACCATTCTCGTCAAGTGCCGGCTCACCAATAAGTTAGTAGGTACTAAGACAGATTTTCGTCGATATCAAATATTTTGTGACAGGCTCAATGAAGCAATTGAAAGCGACAACTATTTTCCCTTACAAAAATGCACCCTCTTTGCCTCCTTCAATAATACTTCAGAGTCATTATTCTTGCCCCCAACTCCCCAGCATGTGGCGTTGCGATAAAACATCTGTGCTCAGACTACATATGTCGAAACCGCTGTCAACTGAATCAAATACCTGAAAGGCATCAGAATGCCTCACTCACCCCTTGCCAAATATTTCAACCAGTCTGGTCTCTTGGAGAGAGTCGCCGGTCAGGTACCATTGGCCAGCGGCCGTACAGCCACCCGGCAATAAGAGTTTAATATTCCGCAACAAAGAGGTGCCAAACTTTCAATTAGAGGTAAGTATGTTCAATTGAGAACAAATCTCGTCGTCATACCATTGTTGCTCGATTTTACGGGTTCTAGCTTAGCACCAGATCTGGCGGGGGAGGCTTGCGCCGTTTGAATCGTTCCCCGATCCCTAGGCACACGACGCATCTCAACTGTCTTTCATAACACGACCAACTGCCAAACTCGAGAGATATTAAAACAAGATCTCTAACCGGGGCTTGTTGCATCGGATGCCAAGCTCGGGTGTCTTGGAACCAACTTCCAAAAACCTGTGAAGTCAAAAAATAACGTCAATGTGTCGGTCTACAAGCGATGCGAGATGCAGACCAGATACTATGTACCCGCATCTCACACTGGTTCCGGGGGATATCGCACCACCTGAAACAATGCTATGAAAGGCCATGGCTCTGTGTTTTTTTAATTCTATCTCGCAATACGTCACCTTCTGAGCCTTGCGCAGTTATCGTTCGACTGATCGTGAACTGATGGAGAGGAATCCATTGTCAAAATGAGACTAGGTTGCGAGTCCCTACGTGTCGGGACCAAGGCCCTTGCATCGAAATTGATTGAAAGCTGCAACGGTCATTGGACTGTAATTTTCCATGCCCCGTCCTGACAGACATGTTTTGCACAACGTTTACTCCAGGGATGAAAGGTCTCGAGTTGCACAAAGCTGAAGCTCGCCCTCAAGTTGCGATGGCTAGAATTCCACTGGACCAGGCGGCTCAAGGTCGCCATTCTTTGTCGTCAAGGAGATAGGTCCAGATAACATGACATGGGAAGCCATTGGAGGCACTTTAGTCCCTTGTCCGCCAATTAGGCATGCCAACTTTCTGGGAACACCATGCAAGAGAAACATAGATGATTGGCGTCCTTCACAGCGTGATCTTCAATCATGACATTAAAGCCGGATCCACTACCTAGGAAATTTTTCAAGTCTTGACTAACTAAACCCCCAGCCTTGAAACCTTTAGTAAAAACTCCCGACAGCTCGGCCATTCTAGTCCCAATGACTGGAGACAGGAACCAAAACTTGTGACCTGCATCCCATGCAGCTATAAGGAGGTCCGAGTTAGTTGTTTCTTTTTACACGTGTAGAGCAACGGGATCTGTTGATCCGTGTCCTCAGTTGAGTCAGTCAGTAGCCAAGGTCGAGACCCTAAAACATAAAAAAAGAAAATTGGCCGCTTCACTTTATATATGCACAGACCCTAAGTATTGAGACCTGCGGTTTGTGGTGGGATCAAGTTTGAATTGTTATTTGATTCTGGGGACAGATTACGAGGTCACTTGACGCTGGTCCAGTTACTTTCTGTTCTCCTATTCCTCCATGTACGACGACCCCCTCATACAGCTTTGTTGGTGGCAGTATCTGTATCATCTCATATTTCGGTCATAACACTCCGGCTTATCAAACAAGCAAGTAGTTACTATTACGCAGGTGAAACTACTCAAGTTGTTGCTCTGGGGCTACCTTTGTTGGGAGGGGGTCGAGGTGTACCATTGCAGCTCGTCTACTCTGCCAGCATCACCGGAACTGCATCAATTCTGGCGCATATGTAGTTGTCATAGACTTTGTTGCAACCTGGATCTTGAATATAGACATGTTATTTTTTAAATCCTAAGGCCTGCGTCTCTTTTTCTCCTATAACCACCTAATAACACTGCACTGCCATGATATCTGATGCCAGGTTGTGTCGCGGCACAGCCAATGAGGTGTGCCGGAGGCGCCGATCACTAATGCGGTGATTACAGCGTGACGTGCAACCGTGCCACCTCGCTGCGTTAGTTAGCTTAATATCCATTCCTCGTTGCTTTTAAGGTGACGGATATGAGATTAAGTTTTCTACTTTCCAGCACCATAAAATCGGTCAGGGGATGCAGGAACGAGGAATTCTTGAGCCGCTAGCAGCCTCGATCAGAGCAAAGCAACGCGCCAGGAAACACGCCTCTGCACTTTGGGTGGAATTGGGTTAGGTCGCAGATGATGGATTAGGGGCAAACGGCGAGTGCTGCATCTAACTTAGTTAGGTGTTGTACGAATTTGCTTTTTCTGGCTTTAACAGGGCATTACCAATGGCTCGGCCGAGTCTTAGAACTAAAACACAATGTTAGATCGTATTGAGTACTTGTTACAAAACCCATTCCATCCAGTGTTACACAAGACTCTTAGCCTCTGTTCGTCTAGGGTAACCGGGAATCGCACATCAACAAGTATCATTGACTGTGATATTCAGCTCATCAGTCCTGCTGATGTCTCTGTTGCATCTAGTCAATCTCCTCTAAATTCCAGGCCATTGAATTTTGAATGGCATGGTAAAAGCATAACTAAAACAGGCACTGGGGACCCCGAAATAGGGTGTGCAACTTCCGTTCCCTCAACTCTAACACGATGGGATAGTGGGAATCCCGGTATTGGGGAAACTTTCCAGTTGTGTAGTTTAACTAGCTGATCACCACGACACTACACAATTTGAATTCAATCGGCCCGTTCAATTGAATAGAAGATGTATGATGAATCTCAAAGTTAGCTAAGCTTAGGATTTGCGGATAGTGCTTGGAAAGAACTTGGTTGTCCTATCAGATGGTGGTGTGGCCAGAAACTTAACCGGCTGGCTAAAAGCAACTTGTCCATAGTCGCTGGATGGAAATGCATACATAAGTAAAATGTTAATATCGACTACTTACTTGTATCGGAGGTGTGTTATTGTAAATAAATGGCTGACAGGTCGATCGTTGGTCTTAAGTTGAACATTAACTTAGAAGTAGAGCATTGCAAGTTGAGATGATGTATACAGAACCATTAGGGTGAAGCTAGGTTAGTATAAAACTGAGCTTATTGGTGACAACTGCCTCTCAGACTAGTAATGCAACCTGCAAACAGACTCATCACAGCCAAGCAGGAACCCGTTTGTACTCAAACGAGCAATCGTTGGCCTATTGTTAAGCAATCCCATACAGATACGGAGGATTATTGATCTGTGTAAGTGAAAAAAAGGCAAGAGACACAGAAAGAACGAAAGATACACTGTAAGCAACCATACAACCCCCCAATGATATACAGTGTTGATGCTATCCACAGCTAGATGCACTGTGCCCCAGTAATTATAACCACAAACAGAGTTGGTTGGATCCTTGGTAATAGAGGCTGACGTTGTATCGCACGACTAACCTAACCTACCGTCACAAGTTGCACGCAAAAGAAGGACATTGCTACTGCTTGATACCTATCAACAAGCCGCATCACTGGAACTTGGGCTTCCTCTAGCACAGCATAGCACAACGAGCGTCAGCATCAAGAAAGCCACCGCCATTTTTTGTTTTGTATTTTGCTTTGCATTGGCAGTGCGAATGGAACATACGTCATCTGCACCTGCACAGCCGTAGCTACAGTACCTACCTACCTAACATGAGCGACCTGCAGCGAACATGGGCTAAAGCCAAGTTCGGCGCCTCTAACGATCCCTTCGATGAGCCCCAAGAGGAGCAGGGTCAGGATGTACTCCCTGAGCTGCCAGAGCCTGTCGACGATGACTCCTCCTCCGCTTCGTCAGCCTCGTCCGTCTCATCAACTGGAACCATCATCCCCTCGCCCAACCAAAAGCTGTTCGCTCGACCTCAAGGGTAGTTGACAATCAAGTTTGATATCGAGTAAAACATCACGGGACTGACAGGCTATAGAGTCGCCCGTGGCAGGACCCTGGAGCAGATTCCCTGGACGACTTACTTTGAGCGCGAGGTATCGTTGAAGTCAGAGCAAGATCCGGAAGTCATTTACCATGCTTACTTGACATCACCCGTGGGCAAGGGGCCACTGTTCGTGATGCATCATGGAGCTGGCTCATCTGGACTGTCATTTGCTGTTGTGGCTTCTCAGATAAGAAAGCGCATTTCGACGGCGGGTATCCTCGCCTTGGACTGTAGGGGACATGGTTCGACATATGCCCCTGAGGACAAAGCGTTTGACATGAGATTGGATACGCTCTCATCAGATCTGTACAATGTCGTCCAGCTCACAAAGACTGAGATGTCATGGCCAGAGATGCCCCCGATAGTGCTCGTGGGACACTCCCTAGGTGGAGCAGTCGTAACGGATCTGGCCAAGTCCGGGAAATTGGGCACATCAGTTCTGGGCTATGCAGTGCTGGATGTTGTCGAAGGCTCTGCTATTGATGCACTGCAGAGCATGCACACCTACTTGTCTACGAGACCTTTGGGCTTTGCGACGCTACAAGCAGGTATCGAATGGCATATTCGATCACGGACAATACGCAATTCCATATCTGCTCGCACGTCTGTTCCTGCGTTGCTCGTCTTCAACGAGAACGACGACCCAACGCGGCCGTGGAGATGGCGGACCAACCTGGGTGCAACGCAACCTTACTGGGAGGACTGGTTCGTAGGACTGAGCAAAAAGTTCTTGGAGGCAAGAGGAGGAAAGATGCTTTTGCTCGCCGGAACGGATAGACTGGACACTGAGTTGACCATTGGACAAATGCAAGGTACGTTTGGACGTGATCCTGTTGGTACTTCACGCTGATCACAATGACAGGAAAATATGCCCTACAGGTGTTTCCTGAGGCTGGCCACTTCATTCATGAAGACTTGCCGGAAAAGACGGCAGTGTCGTTGGTCGATTTCTTCCGCAGAAACGACCGCACTGCTCTCGTGCTTCCCCCGAAGGTATCCGATCTTATCAAACAAGGCAAAAGAGTATGAAGCGAGTGAGAGTCACCGATGGGCCGGTAAAGTCCAACGGGGTTGCCCACAACGTCGCCTTCATTAAACTTTATTTACGGATAAAGCAACATATGATGTACCGAGGGCCGAGTTACGACGTTGACCGCACATTGAAAGTGGGTATGGCAGCACGAGGATTCGCAAGAAATGAAACAATGCTAGCGTATTGCTCACAACTCAGAATTTAGTGGTATGGAATAGAATTTGATACAAACACATGGATGGCTGCTGAGAGCACTGGGACATACATAAATGATGGCGGCGGCGTCTATTGAGCAGGCGCTAAAAGGCATGTAGTCTTTGATCGATAACCGGGCTGGACCTTCAAATAGAGTTGGGAATTGACACGCTAGAACAGTCAATAAGTGATGGCGAACAAACATGTTCAGAGGTTCAAGACGTTATGCTTCAAGCCTCCATATCTGCCGGATGTGCCTGGCCGTGCTTTTCCCTTTCTGATGTGCTTGGGCACTTGGCAGATCCTCAGGGGATCACAAAACCTAGCTGCTGAAAGTTTAAGATACAGAGTCAGTGAGTTAATCCATGTGGTCCAAGAGCAAGCTCTCAGGTCATTTATTCTGGCAGGTTAAAGCTTGCAGGTCAACTTTTCTGTTAACCCCCTAATCGGGCATGCTCAATAGCGCCACCGCCATCGAAAGAGGCTAGCTGGGTATCCAGGCTGCTAGTGCTTGACTTGTTGAGATGTGAAACTCGACCACCTTGTGGTTGTGATATATATATGTAGCTTTTATCCAGTGTCATACTGCTCCGAGGAAATGTCGCCCACCATACGTTGTTTGTTAGCTCTCTCATCGTTGATCAATCCAATTCGATTTACATTATAGCGCTCCATCGATGTTTCATCATGAATCATTGCTCCGCAAGGCTCAGCTCGAGCCGCTTGCAAGTCTGCAGGTTCATAGCTAATTTAACTTGGCGGGAGTCCGAGGACCGTCAATCCTCCGAGATGGTCTGGAATATGGGGAAGCTGGGAGCCGACAATTGGTTGCTCAGCGATCTGCATAGCAACTGGGGGGCATATTGGTATGCTATTTTCGCCGCCAGCGTGTTTCCGAAGGGCTGGGCTGGGCTGGCGCCCGCTGGGTCCTTGTCCCACGTACCTACATTAATGTCACTAGGCCTTGATAGGCATTGTGAGCTTATTTAGTTGAGAATGGAATTGTCTTAAAAAGGGAGAGGGGAGACCATACTTTATTAATCTCTAGACGCGCGTACCAAAGCTTTTGTTTTACTTTATTTGGCTTTACAACCTCTCGCTCCTTGTCTTTTGTCCTTCTTTCACGTCAGTAATCCATCAACTACCGAATAATCACCATGAAGCTGTCTGTTTTCACCTCCGTTCTTCTCGCTGGCCTTGTTGCCGCTCAGCAGGAGAAGCTCCCCAAGTGTGCTGTATGTCGCATTCTCTCTACGATCTGTCGATGACAGCTACATTGGATATCGCCACGCGAGAAGTCATGCTAATCTGTCGTTTTATCCTTTAGCAACCCTGTGTTGATCAGTACACCACTGGCGGCGGCGTCGCTGGATGTGGCCAGCTCGACATCAAGTGTATCTGCAGCAACAAGAACTTCCTCTCCGGAATCGCCTGCTGTCTCGAGAAGGAGTGCGATGCTCAGGGCAAGGAGACCGCTGTTAAGTACGCCAAGCAGATTTGCGCAACTGCCGGTGTGACCGATCTCCCCGACGATGTGACGTGCGACAAGAGCGCTGCTTCTTCTGGCACCGCTTCTGGCACCGCAACTGGTGCCACCACCCCTACCTCGAGCGACAGCACCAACACCGCCTCTGCCACCGGCGGCTCCTCTACTGTTGAGCCCAACGCTGGTGCGCGCGAGGGCGCCGCTGGTTTCATTGGTGTTGGAATGGCTATGCTGCTTGCCCTATAAATGATATTGGGAACTGGTTTGAGCTGAGCGTTTACCTCTTGTCAAGAGGAGGGATGTAATGACAGTGGGCTATCAGCAAAGTCCACTGGCCGTTTTCTGTTCTTTTCTATGCAAAGAGTTGAGTTATGGAGTTTGAAATCATGTACTACTTACTACTACTGTACGATCGTCGCAAAGCTGTCATTATTGGCACTGGCAATAATACAACTTGGTACCCTTTGCTTGAAACTTGGTCTGTTAGAGCAACCTAGCTATCATCCGTTGGCTATCGATTTACTTTCTTCTATAGAAATGTGTTTGTGTCGTGTCTTGATTGCATCGAATCGGCTGACTTGAAGCGTTACACTAGAATCACCATTGCAGGTTTATTGAAATCCCTGTTGATTGTTGAACCTTGACAAAGAACAGACCAACGGGTTTTCGTATACAATCCATCCATTGACGATGAATACTCCCTTGTTGATAAAGCGGGTTCCGATGAAGATGGATGCTCTTTGATGAACGAAAGACACCCCAACCAATTACCCCACCAACAACGTCACTGGACAACGGTGAGCAGTGAGAACAACCCCACCATGCAAGAGCTCTCTTGAAGAATGGTCCAAATCTCTCTCCACCATCATACGTGAATCTTTTAAATTCTTGTTGACCGCGCATACCTCGAAAATGGCTCCCAAGACAATCATTGCTCCCTCTATCCTATCGGCTGACTTTGCTCAGCTTGGCCATGACTGTGCCCGCACCATGAAGCAGGGCGCGGACTGGCTCCATGTCGACATTATGTACGTTACAACTCGACAATGAAGCAATTGCCATCATACTGACTTGACAGGGACGGTCACTTTGTCCCCAACATCACCTTCGGTCCTCCCGTAGTTGCTGCTATCCGAGGCCACGTCGATCAGCCCACCGAGGCCCACGGCCGGGGCACCTTTGATTGTCATATGATGATTGCAGAGGTAGGCATTGCTTTGCGAATGCGAACATGGGAAATGCCGAGAAGCTTACGACGGTGATATAGCCCAAGAAATGGGTCAAGGAGTTCAAGAAGGCTGGCTGCAACCTTTACTGCTTCCACTATGAGGCTGCCTTCTCCAGCGCTGCCGAGAATCCCGAGGACCAGACCGACGAAAAGACCAACCCCAAGGCACTTATTCGATATATCCACGACCAAGGCTTGTTGGCTGGTATTGCTATCAAGCCCGATACTTCCGTCGATGTGCTATGGGAGATCCTGGAGAACAGTGAAGAGAAGGAGAGACCTGATGTGAGTCTAGCTCGCATATCCACCTAGCACATCATGCTGATCTATAACTAGATGGTTCTCGTCATGACCGTATACCCCGGCTTTGGTGGTCAAAAGTTTATGGCTTCCGAGTTGCCCAAGGTCCAAGCCCTGCGCGCGAAGTACCCCGAGCTCAACATCGAAGTTGATGGTGGTATCGGACCCAAGACAATCGACGAGGCTGCTGATGCCGGTGCCAATGTCATTGTTGCAGGAAGTGCTGTGTTTGGAGCCAACGATCCTTCCGAAGTTATCGCGCAGTTGCGCCAGTCGGTTGATGCTCGAAGTGCAAAGTAAGTTTGTGCTATATATTGAGAGAGTACTAGGTATAGATAGTAGCAACGATATGATGAGAGATGATTAAACATGTGAAAAGTTGGCTTTTGGATGGGATTATGAAGATAGGTCCCTGTATGCGTTTTGGTAGAGTTCCTGACTTTTTGTTCCAGTGCTTCTACTCGTCCCATGTCGTTGCTTTAAGTTGTGGTGATGTTGTAGCGATGTAATGAGTACGAACTTTGTCACGTATCGGCGGCTGGCGATCCAATCCAAATTCAATTCATCATTCATGAAACTATCCGTACGCATTTAAATTACAATCTTGAATTGTTAGTCGACCGAAACCCCATCGTCGCCTGCTTGCATTGGTACATTGAGCATGTACAAGTTTTGCTACTCTGCTGCGTTCATTCATTGATCAGACGAGGTCCACTATGGCCCCATCATCATGGCTCATGGGAGCTCTTGCTAGCGTCCGTAGCTGTTCCATGACGAGGAATTGGTTAAGGAACAGCAGGATAAGATGCAATTGGGACACGATGCGAGAAAATTCAGTAGCAGAAGGACAAACAATACATAAATTAAAAACAGCATAGTTGAATAAACTTGTGGCAGTAGGTCTTTAGACCGTCTATCTGCAGGGTACATGACATGGTGGTTCTCAAGTCGAGGATGGGTCGATTTTCGGAACCAAAAATTTCAAAAGATTGGCGACGTCAGCCCATTATTTCCATGCGACCAACCATACACTTTTCTCAAATCCCAAATTTATTTCTAACGACAACCCTTTCTCTTTTCTCCTCGCACATCCTTTTAGATCCAATTCCATTGCGCGATCCATAATGAAGAGAAAAGCGGGAGCTGCTGCCTCCAAGGCCAACAAGAAAAAGTCAAAGCCTTGTGAGCACAGCCAATTGCTCCAGCAAAAGCTTCCACTAACAAATTGTCTTAGCCCTCAGCGCCGAAGAAGCACAAAAGCGATTCCGCGCCGGCCTGTTTGATAAGAAGGTCCTCAAGTCCTACACGAAACAGTATGCTCAATCGGAACCTTACAAGCACGCCGTCATCCACGGCCTCGTCGACGATTCCCTCCTCCGATCAGTGCGCACTGAGATCGAGGCCAACGTCGAGTTCACACCCAAGGAGACCGATATCTACAAAATCCACCAGTCTGGAGACCTTGCCAACCTCGACGGTCTAGACGATGAGTCGTTGGCCAAGCTTCCATCACTCCTCAAGCTTCGCGACGCTATTTACTCCGAGGATTTCCGCAACTATGTCTCCCACGTCACCGATTGCGGTCCATTGAGTGGTCGCAAGACAGATATGGCCATTAATATCTATACTCCTGGCTGTTATCTGCTTTGCCACGACGATGTAATTGGCAGCCGTCGCGTCAGTTATATCCTCTATTTGGTCGATCCCGATACGCCTTGGAAGCCCGAATGGGGTGGCGCGCTGCGTCTGTTCCCTGTTCAAGAGCTTAAGGATAAGGAGGGTGAGGTCGCAAAGACTCCCCTACCCGACGCCACAAAGGTTATCCCACCCGCTTGGAACCAGCTGAGCTTTTTCGCTGTCCAGCCTGGTGAGAGTTTCCACGATGTAGAGGAGGTCTACCGTGCCGAGACTGAGAAGCAGCTCAAGAAGGAGGGCGGTCGCATTCGTATGGCTATCAGTGGATGGTTCCATATTCCCCAGGTCGGAGAAGATGGCTATATCAAGGGCGAGGAGGAGAGAAACGCCAAAAATAGCGGCTTAATGCAGCTTCAGGGCAACCCTGCCCAGTACGACATGCCTCAGCCTCAAGTTATGAAAGTTGACAAGTCGGAAGCTAGCAGTGGCTTCGATGAAGCCGATCTTGAGTTCCTGCTCAAGTATATGGCTCCCGCATACCTGGTCCCAGATGCTCTGGAAGAGATCTCAGAAACCTTCAACGAGATGTTTGAGATCACTCTTCCGGACATCCTGGGCAAGAAGTTTGCTCAGCGTCTCAGGGACCATGTTGAGGCTGAGGAGAAAAAGCCCGTGCCGCAGGACACTGCCACAGTAGAAAAGGACTCTTCATGGCGCGTGGCCAAGCCTCCCCACAAGGCTCGATACATGTACCAGCAGCCCGATAAAGTCCGTACTGCTAAGGAAGAATCGCCTATTACTGAGCTTCTCGACGTTTTCCTGCCAAGTCGCCAATTCCGCCAGTGGCTTCAGATGGCCACCAAGACCACCGTTGAGAGTGCAGACCTTCTTGCTCGTCGTTTCCGCCGTGGCCTAGACTATACCCTTGCAACTGGCCATGAGGGCAAGGCCCGCGTTGAAATCAACCTTGGTTTCACACCTACGTCTGGCTGGGGTGAGGATGAGGAAGAGGAGTCCCAGGACGAACAGAATGACGAGGACGCCAAGGGTAAGGGCAAGAATAAGAACAAGGGCAAGGGTAAAGTCAAGGCCATCGAGAAGAAGAATAAGAACGAGGAAGAGGTTCCTGAAGTCGGCGGACAAGAAATCTTCATGTCAGGCGATGATGATGCCGATGAGGACGCAGCCGTGTACAAGACAGGCGGCGACGACGACAACATCCTCTTCTTCCAGGCTCCTTCTTGGAACAAAATGACCATTGTCTTGCGTGATAGTGGTGTTCTCAAGTTCGTCAAGTATATTAGCAAGAGTGCCAAGGGCGATCGATGGGATATCTCTGGTGCTTTTGAGGTTGAAGAGGAAGATGACGACGATGATGAGGAAGATGGAGATGGTGACGACGAGGAGGAATTCCAAGGCTTTTCGCCGTAATTGAAGACGATACAAAGATTTAAGTATATCTTGCAACGATAGATACCATGACATAAAAGCACGGCAATGATTTAAAGTCTGTTTGAATAATGATAAATTTCTATTGCCTTCTTTCTTAAATTGATATGTGAGAGTCAATAAGACTCAACCATGGTATCGCTAAAGCCAACTCCCTATATACCCATAATTACAATATGTACATTTAGATTTGTGAATGGTTTTAATGCCCCGGGTTGCCATCAACCCATCCGTCGTTCTTTCATAATTCCAGAGCCGGTTCTAATTTGTCGTTAAAGAGGCTGGCCACTTCTGCCTGTAGTAGCTCTGTGACACCCTGAGCCTCTTGGGTTCTGCCCGACTGAGATAAGTGATTAACAGTGTCGTGCCCCAGGAAGGCAAGCCACGAGACAGTGCTCAATTTGGCCGGCTTGGCCTTCTTAGGCCCAATAGAGGTAACCAACCTTCTAAGCGTCTCCTTATCTTTGAAGAAGTTCAGCGCAGGAAGATGATCAGGGTGTGTTGGGTGATAAAGGTGAAGATGGGCTCGTTCCAGGAGTAAGGGCTGGGATAGACGATCGGCCGTAGCGATATGGGCATCGAAGAGCTCTTCGGATGGCGCGGGTCGACTGTAAGACTCGACGGTGGAGAACCATGATACAGAGCGCCACGAGGAAACCAGAAGTTCCGAGAGTAAGGGGCTGGTCTTAAACAATTGCTGCGCTTGTAACATGGTTGAGATGCCTGAATCAAGGTTGCCATACTGAGGCTGACACTTTGTCTTGACGAGTTCTCCGAGTAAATACGATGCTCTCTTGAGACGCTTTTCCTTGGGGATATCTCTAGAGCTGCCGTTGACTGTTCGCACAAGCCATTCCCAAGCAACTTCCTCCATTCCCTCTGCCACTAAGAAAGGGGCCAGTGTCCGAATAAAAGTCTGGTTGTCCATAAACCGCAGGTCTTGCTCGGCGCCGCAAGATCGAAGCCATCTGATAACACGGCCCGATACTCCTGATGTAGCGAGACCTGCAAGACCAACTTCTTGTGCTTGAAGTTGCTTCGCTTTGGCGTGCATGCAACCGATCGCAGCCTTTGGTGTCATCAGTCCTCGGGCTACGGCATGGTCGAAAACTTCTATAGGATCACGGGCTGGTGCTGCCAAAGTCGGCGGTGCCAGACTCGTGGGAAATGTTGATGCGACATCTTTATTGTAGCTGAATAACGGGTTGGCTAGAATATCCTTTAAATGGAGGTTTGCAGCCGACAGTCGGCCATGATTTGTTGGATCGACAGATTTCGCAGCAGGCTGAGCCGGGCTATTGGAGCTCTCTCCATATTCGCGATCGAGCTGCTTTCGAAAGGATGTCTTGAGACCGTCAAGAAGCTTCTGAGACTGTTGTTTCGACAAGGGTAGGGGTTCGTGATAGGATGCGAAGAGATTCTTGAGCGACTGAACCGACTTGGTGGTGAACATGATTGGCAAAAGGGCAATTGATGAGCTGAGTGGACAGAGATGTCAACAACAGCAAGCCCTGCCCTAGATGAAGCCGATACTGTAGATGACGGTTCAACAGATCGTCACGTATGTCGCAAAAGGCGGGGTTATGGATGATGTGTTTGGGTCATGCGTCCTCTCGTTGAACCTGGCTGGCATGATGCCATCGCCGAACGAGTCAAGCCACAAAGCGGGACTTTGAAGGTCATGTGATGGAAGGTATTGCGCCTTGGGTGGCGTAGCATAACAACCTCTCCAAACCTGACGGAACTCATTTTAAAGATTTATTGGTCTTGGCTAAGCATTGTCAATCAGACAGGCTATACTATCACACACCTTGCGGATATGACAGCCCCTATTGGAGGTGAGTGAATGAATCGAACGTGAATATCAATTGAGTGTTATCCAAAGCAAGGAGAAAGCTTGGGTGGATCCAAATTGCGCTAAGGGTGGTAAAGGTTGCAGCAACCCCCTGGCTTGGATTAATGGCCTGTCCACTGGTGTATCACGACTTCGATTGAGATCTAGCCTCTTCTTTTCTCACGCTTGACAGACACTTGAGAAAGTACTGGTACATCGATCTTCAAAGGGTACCTGACAGCAGCCAACCAGCCTCACACAACCATGAGCGTGAGCGCTGACAGCCGAACTTTCAGGTGCCGCATTCTCAAACAAGCAAAGACGCTGTATTGACAAGAAAACGCCCGAGTGTAACCACCAATTGCGTCTCAATAAGACTCAAACACAGCAGATAAAAGAGCGGTGATGAGAGCGTCCATGTAGACATGCATTGGATTGCATAGACTATTGTCGAGCACTTGTCTGGCTCTCCGCATGAAGCACTTGATAGGCACGTACGTCCCTGTCCCTGGAGTGCGAATGTGACGTCCTTCTCCAACATCCAAGTCCAAGTCCGATTCTTTGTTACGTGCTCGTGTGGGCTACTCGCAGGGGCCCGAACGCGGCGAGCTTCATGATCCTTGGTTGGATTTGGGGCTAAGCGACGAGAGGAAGGCCAAGTCTCTCTCTCTTTCTGTCTGTCTGTCTCTGTCTGATGGTTTAGGTACCGAGTAGCACGAGAACGGCTAGGGACAGAAGACGTGAATCATGTAGCTGTACTTGCGGCCATGCCGTTGAGGGTATGGACGCCACCTGGCAAACTGTCTCCAATGTTTAGGGCGATCTGCTTCCGGCCAGGGCAAAGTGTCGACGTCGGACGTTTGCAATTGGACGAACCAGTTTAGACAAACATCAAGTGCAGCTCGAGCCACTGTAACAGAGCTGGAAGATAGTGCAGTTGGAGGGTCTTTCAGGGGTCAAGAGACCTGGAGGAGAACATCAGAGGATACCTAGGCAGGCTGGGGTGCGGGCCAGCCACTAGAGGCAAAACCTTCGTAACCACCTCCTCCACTGCCACTGATCAAATGCCCTGAAGGTCAACCTAAAGCCCACCTCAAGGTTCTTTGCTTCTGGGGAAAACCTCGTCTTATCCCGTCTCCTCTCTTCTCCCTTTGACTTAGCACCAAACCAAACCTTCCCACCTCTTGAACTCTTCTCCATCACCTGGCCTCTCTTTCCCATCGACGTCCTCATTTGTCGACCACGGATACTCAACCTGCCTGTTGCTCCTTCAGAGGACAGCTGACAGGTCTACCTTTTTTTCTACCATTGTTTTCCTCTCCACACTTTGAGCCTCCATAGCTCTCCTCCCGCACAACGTTGACCTCACGCACACGCACACACAACACATAATCAACCACAACCCATCTAATGTCCGAAGCGACTTCACGGACATCCGCCTCGCGCGGCAGAGGCTCTGGCCGCGGTGGTAGAGGAGGTTTCGCCGGTCGCGGCGGCCGACGAACCAATGGCGACAAGCCCGATCACAGCACTGCTGATTCCCAGGGTGCATTCGAAGACGAAGGCGATTTTGGCGAGCTTCGAAAGCAATATGGCAACAAGACTTCGGTGATCCGCGAGATGTTCCCCGACTGGTCTGAGGCCGATGTACTTTTTGCTCTCCAGGAGACTGACGGCGACGAGAACGAAGCCGTCACACGCATCGCTGAGGGTATGTCAGGCTTTTTATCCATTTAGATCTCAGTCCACCCTCGCGCTCAGGCTGCACACACGTGCAAGCCGTTGAGATAGTTGCGCCTTCATTACTCCCTTATCTGTAACCTTATACTCTTTAATTGTGCCACTGACACCTGCCCTTTTCTAGGTACTATTTCGCAATGGGGTGAAGTTTCAAAGCCCAAGAAGGCCTCTCGAGCTAAGGCTAAGGACCAAGCTCCTACTCCTTCGAACGACGCGACGTCCGCTGGGCCCCGGGCTGCTCGCGGTGGCCGAGGTGCATCTGAAGGAGGTCGAGGCAGAGGCCGAGCAACTGAACGAGGAGGTCGTAGCACACGTGGCCGACCTGCCGCTGCTCCTACCAACGGCGCTGGACCTAAGGAGAACGCTGCCTTATCTATTCCCACAGAGGAGTCATCTGCCTGGGGCACTAAGGATCCCAAGGTGGGCACCTCAGAGGAAAAGGAACCCGTTGCTGAACAACCTGCCCCCTCCGCGACTGAGGCACCCAAGCCTGCTGCTCCTGCAGTCAAGACCTGGGCAAGCATGTTGCGACAGTCTGCTCCTCCCAAGCCTGCGCCCAAGCCTAAGGAAGCTCCTGCTGCTCCTCAGCCAGCTGATGAGCCAGCTGAACTTGAGTCTCCCCCCGAACCTCTCGAACCCGAGCCCGAGGCTGTGCCCGAGCCTGAGCCCGAAACCGCCCCTACCCCCACCGACGAAACTGACGAGACCACACCCGTTGCCGATACCACCACTCCCGCCGAAGTTCCTCAAGTCAGTGTAGAGCCTGAGGTTGCTCTTCCTCCCTCTAAGGATGAGCTCACCGAATCAAATCTTGAACAGGTTGTTGACGAATCCCAACCGCCTCCAGAAGGCACTGTCGCAAGCACCGCTGCTGACTCTTGGGATCCTCGACAGAACCCTGCCAGTGTTAATGCTACACCCATCTCGGCTGCCCAGCAGCAGCATCAAGCCCCTCCCAGCGGATTCGCCGCAACTGCCGCCAAGGCTACTGCTGAGCGAACTACCCGTGTTCCTAGCCACCACCACCAGCGCCGTGTCCTCGATCAGGAGGAAGCTGTTCGTATGCCTGGAAACCGTGAGGTTGACCGTGCTGCCGTTCAGTTCGGAGCTTTCAGCTTGAACGGAGATGAAGACATTGATGGTGAGCGAGAGGAGCCTGAGACTCGAGCCCAGCCCCCAGCCGACTCACCTGTCACTCATCCTCGCACCTCGCTTCCTCCTACCACCCAAGCTGGCGTTCCCGACTCATTTGCTCAAAAGCCTGCTCCTGCGGTTGCTCCGATTGCGGCCCCTACTGGTATGACCTTATCTTTGAATTCGCCGTTTTGCTTGATTGCTGACCGTACCACAGTTCCTGCTGCTCAGTCCCAGGCTCAGGCTCAGGCTCAGGCTCAGGCTCAGATCCCTGGCCAAGCTCCCGCTTCAAGCGCTCAACAATATGGCCGCTTCGGTCAAGCTGGTGCCCAGGACCCCATGGCAGCCCAGAAGCCTTTGGATCCTTTCAACCAGCAGAGCACTCCCTCTTCTCAACCCCCCTTCGACAATTTCTCTTCCCAAACCTCTCAGGCACAGCAACCTGGCGCCGCTTTCAGCTCTGCACCTAACGACTATGCTTCCTACTACACCGCGAACCAACCCGACCGAAACCCCTACAACTACTACGGCCAGCAATTTGGCCAGCAAGGAGGACAGGGCCAGGAGGCCACTGCTTCTCAGCGACAGTATGGCGGCTATGGAGCTTCTCAGGCGGATAATCTTAGCCAGTATCCCCAGAGTGGTCTGCACAACCAGCCACGATTTGGTGGAAGTGCTGTGGATGCCCAGAACAGCGGCAACAGCACTCCCAACCCTACTACCCAGGCTCAACAGCAACAGGCCCAACAGCCTGCTCAGCAACAGCAGCAGCCTGCTCAGGGATCTCAGCCCCAGTCCCACGGCCAGCAGTATCCCGGTTATAACCATCCCTACTACAGCAATCCCTACTACCACCAATATTACTCTGGATATGGTCAGGGAGGATTCGGTCCATATGGGAAGGGCGGTATGTACGGCCAGCCCTACCAAATGTCTCCCAATGCGCCTTATGATCACAGCTCATCTCCCGCTGGATTCGGTCAGTCTTCTCTCCACCGTGACAGCGGTCTGGGAGCATCTGGCCTGGGTGACTACGGCCGTGTTGCTACTAGCCAGGCTGCCAGCCAGCCTGGCCTTGGTGCTAGCTCTTTCGGCAGTGTCCACGACTCCTTTGCCCGCGGTGCCACTTCGTTCCAGACTCAAGGCCAGTCGTTCAACAGCCCTGGTCAGCCTGGCAACGCTGTCGCTGATGACCTGAAGCCTCCCTTTGGCGATTCAAAGGCTGGATCTGGTCCTTCGCCTTCCCTCGGCGGAGCTCGCCCTGGATCAGCTACCAATGCCCCTGCTGCCCAGAGCGGTCTCCCACCGCCTCAGAACGTCGGTGGCTACGGCGGCTACCCTAGCCACCTCCAGGGCCACGGCCTTCACGGCAGCAACGCATATGGTATGGGCGGCAATGCCGGTGCCAACCAGCACGGAAACAGCCCTTATGGTTCCTACAACCAGGGCTTCGGTAGCGGTTACTATGGCAGTAGCCAGCAACAGCAACAGCAACAGCGCGGCTGGGGAAACAACTACCAGTAGGATGGGAGAGTCATGGCCGACGTAATGCCTCGTAAGAGAGTGTAAGATGCAGGCGAAAGAAGAGGAGAGACGAAGCGAAGAGAGGATTGATGAACGATAATTAGGAGTCAGGGGTTATAACCAGCATGATGCATATGGTTCATCAGTGGAACCAGACGAATATTTTCTCTCACACCTCAATGTGTCTACGTGTACGATTGTTTCTTTTTTCGAGAATCACCTTAAAAAGATCAGGGTGGCATATGGCAAAACAAAACAAAGAAAATGGAATGGGACGGAATGGAAGGGCAAGGCGTATCGTATCGCCATGGTCTTTTTTCTTTTTCTTTTCAACTTTCACTCCCACTCTCATTCTCCCTGGTGCTTTTTGTTCAGGTCGAATCCAACAAACGAACGAGACTGCGTGCGTGTCATTTTCTTTTTCCCTCGTTGGGAATTTGCTTGCTTCGATGAAACGTTTATTTTTTTGGGGTTGTTTTTCGAGGGAGAGGGCTCAACTGCAACGGCTGGATTATGTTTTTGTTCATTCACAGGCTTTGGGAGACTGGGTTGAACATGTTCGTTTAACGATGTGTATTCTTTCTGAGGACAAGGGGAAAAGGAAATACAAGGCGTGCACGGGAAGGCAAGGCAAGGTTAGGGCAAAGGATTGATTTGGCCAGGCATGAGATTGAGAAGTCCTTTTATACGGGCTTTGATCCAATGACATCAATGAAAATAAGAAAATCTTATTGGAGAGGAATTGTTGTGTCCATTACGTGAAGAAGAAGCATGGTGACACTGATGTATGCAGTTGTAGATATGGATTGTCGGTGACAGATGGACAATGGAGCACGTAAGCTTTGGGGGCACAATATGCAGTCATTCTCGTTTACGTGCAGTGATGTATAGCATCAGGGCAATACATATGCGTGTGTTGCGTCAAGAGTCTACCGTGGGACAGTTGTATATTTCACGGTGACTGAATGTCTCATATGGCAGAGCTAGAGGTTAGAGGGAAAAGAGAAGACGTTGATGGGATAATCAGCCCTTTAGAAAAGCGTTAGACAATGTGTGAACTATTTAGGAACGATCCTCTCCGGCAATGAAACCCGGCTTTTGTGTATTATCTGATGGATGGGTGGGGTTCAAGATATTAGAGATCTACCATGCAACGCTGCTAATGCAGTCCTCTGGTGACGATTGAGAGAAGGAATTGGTATATATCTGTAGCTGCAACTGTTTTATTCATGTCTTGTTAAAGAGTAGAATGTTCTGTTGTTACAACAAGATTAAAAGCTAGCAGATATCCGAATACTCTCGTGTCATATCTCCAACAAGTTCGCCATTCTGGCTCGCCTAGACAAGTTAGACCATCTTTATCCCCCACAGTTTTAACTCTTACCCCAGTTGATTTGATTGATAATTTGTACTGGATTGGGGGCTCGAGCCGACCTTGGCTGTCGACGGTTAGGCCTGCAGGATGTAGCTACGGGTAATATATTAACCTCGACATTCCCCCATCATTCCCGTCGTTTGTTCTTTTTTACCATCATGAATTTGTGACTCGATTTCTCAATCAAGTCACCTTGCTTGGGATATTAGAGGATAATGACTGATCACGGGAATGAAAAGAGGCCAGACCTTGCAGTCGAGCCGGCCTCGCTTCAAACAGCTACTCTTGCTGTTACAGGAGAGGAAAAGAACATCATCTCGGAGACTCCAAACAAAGACGAAAAAGCGCTTTCCGATTTCGGCGCCGATAACCGGACTCCCAATGAAAACAATTCCCCGGATGAAGGAGAAGGTGATGCTGAATCAGTAGACTCAAAAGATGAGTTGAAGTTGTCCAAAGCTCGTTGTATAGCTCTTGTCTGTACCGTCACTGGAGCCTCTTTTCTCAATGTGAGTTTACCAATTACTAAAGAATGACACCTATTTTGCTAACATTTGTGAGACCCTTTCTAGTCAGAGCGTGGTCATTATCCTCCCCCAAATTGGTCGAGCTCTCGATGTTCCTGACACGAGACTACAATGGGTCGTCTCTTCCTATGTCTTGACCTTTGGTTGTTTTCTGTTGCTTTGGGGACGTATAGCAGATATCTATGGCAAGAGACTGATTTTCATCCTGGGATCTTTCTGGGTCACGATCTGCTGCATCGTTAATGCGTTTATCCCTACTGAGATTGCTTTCGACCTCTTTCGTGGACTTCATGGACTGGTACGTTGGTACTTATATCCATTCATACTAAAGAGTATAACTGACAATCACGATTCAGGGTGCTGCTGCTAATGTACCAACTGCAATTGGTATACTTGGAACTACATTCCCGCCCGGAAAAGCAAAGAACTATGCTTTTAGTGCATACGGTGAGTCTCTTCTCTATCTGTTTGGTCAAGGCATAAACTAACATGTACAGCTGCCGGTGCCCCTCTAGGCAGTGTCTGTGGTAATCTGGTCTCAGGTCTCATCGCTGAATGGGCCAGCTGGAAATGGGTCTTTGGTGCCCTTGCCATAATGGCTGGCATGATTGCTGTAGCTGGTGTCTTCTGTATTCCGCCTTCACCTCCAGAGCTTCGACCCGAGTATAACAGCCTCCGAGCTAAGACGGCGGCCATTGACTGGATTGGCGCTACTCTTATCACATGCGGCCTCTTGGCTCTCACCTTTGCACTCACAGAGGGAAACGTTGTGGGTTGGACTGCCCCGTGGATTCCTGTACTCATTGTTGTTTCGCTGGGTATCATCGTCGCCTTCTTCTTCTGGCAGCGATACCTTGAGCAAAAGACGAATCGACCGCCGCTTGTCAAGGTGTCTATTTTCAACAACTGGCGCTTCACAGCTGTTATGATTATCATGGGTTTCTTCTTTGGAGGCTTCAACAACTACCTCATCTACGCAACCTACTACTTTCAGGACTACCAAGGCTTGTCACCTCTTCAGACGATGTTGCGGTTCATCCCTACTGGAGTAAGTGGCTTCATCGTTGCCTTTTGTACGGCCTATTTTCTTTCGCGTATCCCAACTTTCTTTATCCTCGCCTTTGGCCATGTCGCTGTCTGTATCGCTGCTCTGCTCTACGCGGTGCCTATTCCCCCAACGACGTCGTACTTCGCTTGGGGAATGTGGGCTATGATTCTATCTGTCGTCGGTGCTGATACAGCATGGCCTTGTCTCACTCTCTTCACTTCCCATGCACTTCCTAGAGAGGATCAAGCTGTTGGTGGTGCTCTTATCAACTCATCTGGTATGATTGGCCGCGCTATTTCTCTGGCTGTTGCCACGGCTATTCAATCATCGGTCATGGCAAAAGCGAGAGGCGTTGATGTGCAGCATGTCGGGTCGGTTGAAGAATGGGATGCTCCATCTCTTAAGGGCCTTCGCGCAGGAGCTTGGACAAATTTTGGCATTCTGTTCATGGCTCTTGCATTGGTCATATATACCTTCAGAAGCATGGAAATAATTGGGAAATTGCCCGACCGTCCTCAAAGGGCAGAGGGGGTAGTTAATCAGGATACAGATGTTGAGCGACGTGCTTAGTAGGGTGAAGGAATACATCGACCAAGGACATATCAGATGATGAACACAAAATTCACGTATACATTATGTAAGGACTGTCAAGTAAGGTGAATAATTTATTTAGCAGACTGACATATTTGAAACCATGATAAAAGGTCTTATAACAACATACCACATGACTGAAGCATTCCAAATAACACATGATACATTACTTGGGTCTTCTGCAAGCTATAAGGATGCATTAAAATCTGACTGCATATTTGGCATTAATGCATCTAATATAGAACTGCAATAATCTACCCTTATTGAGCCGGCGGGAGCTTTATTGACCCGTCACGGCCCATCCGGGGCTGATATGTCTCCGGACCGGCCTTTATTCACGCCGTGAAGTGGGGCCGCTCCGATCACAATCCGCTCCTCAGCCGAAACAGCAACAAAGCATCACAATATAAAGGAATAGAAGCTATTCCAAAGTATGGTTCAGCAATTTGAACTTCAGTCTTGTCCATATTGTCTCAAGTTCGGATAAAGCACCCAGAAATGGACACGTTCGATATCGTTCTCCTCGGCGCAACCGGATACACGGGTCGTCTATGTGCAGCATACATGGCTCAGGTACTTCCAGAGACCACATCTTGGGCCATAGCAGGACGTAACAGAAGTAAACTCGAGCAGTTATATAATGACCTTGAACTCCAACTAACAACATGTATGTCCCTTTTTTGAATTGGTCTTTAGTGCTGACTTTATAACCTCAACATAGGCACTGTCTACACTCTCGATCTTACCTCCGAAACAGCCATCAATGAACTTGTGAAGAAGACTTGCGTGGTTATCAATACCATAGGTCCTTACGCTACGACTTATGGGACATCAGTGATTAAAGCGTGTGCTAGTAATGGTATAGATTATGTGGATTGGTATGTTCTCCATTGTCAGCATGCATGTCTGTCAACTTACACCTGACCAGTAGCGGAGAACCCGCCTGGATGAAGGATACAATCAATAATTTTGATGGAATAGCGCAAAAAACAGGCTCAAAAGTCAGATCCTATATCCAATATGCAGCTAATGTCTAACATAATGTTGCTAGATTATCATGACCACAGGCTGGGCCGCCGTCCCTGCAGATTTATCCGTCTATCTCTCCATTCTCAAACTCCGCAACAGATTTTCTCTCCCAACACGCGAAGTCCTCGTCTGTCTTGACGGTGTCCGTGGTTCCTTCAGCGGCGGCAGCCTCAGTTCGATATGCAGTCCTGAGCCCACCACTGAGGCTCCATTCGATATATCGCCCATACCAAGAACTGATGCAGAAATCGCCAAACTTGGTGTTTTTCCTGCCCCGAATATATTCGGTGTGCAAGTAGTCGATGATTTAGGTGCTCTGGTACAAAGTTCGCACTCACAGATCGAGACAGCTATCGTGGGACGAAGCTGGGGCTTGTACGCTGAAGAAGGACCAGATTCTCTTGGACCGACAAGTTATGGGATAAACTTCTTCTTCTCATCGCGTATGAAGTGTTCCAACCCGTTATCGGCATGGGCATTCCGATCAACTTACACCATTCTGGAAAATGCTATAACCAAAATACCCCCTCTACGCTACCTCGTGACACGAATGTTTCCGCCAGGAACAGGTCCGTCTGAGGAAATTCGCAGGGGGCATTATTTCAAATATCGTGCTGTGGCTGTAGCAGACGACAAAGAGGATGAGCCTGCTCCGAGAGTCGAGGTCAACTTCGAATACGACGGAGATCCGTATGTCTTTACAAGTGTGGCTTTAACCCAAGCGGCGTTGGTTTTACTTCAAGGGGATACACCAGCCCATAGACGGGGAGGTATTCTGACACCTGCCTCGCTGGGTGAAATATTTGCAGAGAGGCTAAAGCAGCCAGAAGCAGACGTCAAGATAGAGGTCAAGGTGATAGGCGATGAAGTCTATTAACGGTGTACTTTAATTATATCGTGTATCATATGCAAGTTATAAGTCTATAGAATAAACGACACCGCCACTGAATATACAGAAAACGTGCTCGTGTCTTATGGGTATCAAAACTCCAAAACTGCTTCGCCTCATCGACCCCTCATCTCTTCATCGATGTTGATCTGCGCCAAATCAACATCATCCTCCTCTTCTACTGGCTCATCACGAGCCATGCGCTTGAGCCTTGCCCGCAAAGCAGGGTCCTGCTCCAATTCCTGCCACAGTTCGACATCCCACTCTTCAATATTCTCGCCGCGTCGACTCTTCCCCCAGGGTGGCCAATCCCAGAGACCATCCATAAGAAGAAGACGCTTGACGCACTTGAGTATCATCTCAAAAAGACCGATAAGGCCGAGGACAATGAACAGCGTTGCCCACCATACAGCATCATCTCCGAACAAGGTGGTAAAACTATCACTGATAGCATAAGGCCCAGACGGCTGAGGAGCATATGCCGCGTCCAGGAAAGACAGCCAAGCGAACCAGCCGATTGTTGTGACAAAGAAAGATATCATGACAATGATGGATTTGTAATGTGTTTCAAACATGCTGCTTAGGTCAGTTATTACCCATAAATCGTGTCTGTTAATCACTTACAAAAGTTTCCAGTTGATCCAGAGGACTCCAGCTGTAAAAGTGAGCGTACCAAGCGCATACAATCCTTGGTCGCGCGCAGCGGGTGTGATCCAGCCATAGCCAGCCCAGACGCCGTACCAACAGATCACACCCTCAATGGCGCCAAGAAGCATCCATCTGGCAAATTTCCAAATATTGAGACCTTGGTTGCGTTGTCCGTAAACGTATAGCTCAGGAACTGCTAGTAACGTATCAGCACTGAGGTCCTGCTCCCACACCCCCATACAGATAACACAGAGACTAGTGAACAAAGTGTTGAATACAGTCAAGCTGGTGGCTTCGTAAAGTGATGTGCCACTGTAGCCTGTATATCTCTGATACTGCGCTGTTGGCAGATAGAAAAACATCTCTTTCCAGAATGTGTATAGGATGAACTTGGACGTGCGGACATAGTTCCATCGTCCATGAACAAGCAGCATTCGTTGCAGGAATCTGAACTGAGCGATCGCATAGTCCGCTACACGAGCAGCTTGAAGACCTTCCTTGCCGGAAATACCAATACCAACATGGCTGGCTGAGATCATAGCCAAGTCATTTGCTCCGTCACCGATGGCCAAGGTGAGTCCTCTTCGGTTCTTGCCTCGGTACTTCTTCAACCGGGATCTGACGGTAGTGACAAGTAGCGCTTTCTGGGCTGGAGAAGCTCGGCAGCAAATAACCGAGTCAACCTGCAGCATGATCTTAAAGAACTTGGCAGATAGCTCTGGCGACTTTTCAACCGCCGAAAGGGTCTGACCATCGATAACAACAACGCTATGAACAGAACCAGCCTGAAGGTCTTCCTGAAGAGCAATCAGTTGTGAGTCTAATCCTCCCTTGGAGACATCGAGGATATATAGATCGGACCCAGGTCGACAGATTCGAGCAGAGTGTGCAATGTTGATAGCGGTCTCCCGCTTATCACCAGTAAGCATCCAGATCTTGATGTTGGCTTTTCGCAACCTCTCAATTGTTTCCGGTACTCCTTGCTGTAGCTTGTCTTCGATAGCAGTTGCGCCGACCAGGTCGAATGACTGTTCAATCATGTCACCCGCCTCTTCAATACGCTGTTGTCGATTGCTGAGGCTAGTCGCGGCTTCATCCCATACTTTCTTCCAAGCCTGATACTCGTGCTCTGTAATGAACTTTTGCGCGAAGAGTAAGGTGCGGAGGCCTTCTGTAGCAAAGTCATCCAAATGCTTGAAGCACTTGGTGAAAGTTTCAGAATCGTCCAGAAGAGCGGGATCTTCGAGGAAGGCAAGATGATCAGGGACAGGTTGCTGGTAATGGACAGGAGTGTGCAGATATTGGCCACGGGGCATGTCAATCGACACGCCTCGGGTCGCAATAGACAGACGAGGCTTATCTTCAGAACGTCTAGAGAGTCGGCCAAACTCAAACGACTTGCTCCTGTCCACGTTGGGTCGTCTGCTTGTGCTTCGATCTCTCGATATGCCAGGGTTTCGTCGAATTGTGAGACTAGGCCTGCCGCCAAAACTGTTCCTTGGTTCTTGCTGCTCGCTGCGTCGGCGCATCTCACGTTCTATATCGGCACTCTTGCGGACTTCGTTTGCCTTTTGTTTGGCAATTTGCGACATCTTAAGGCGCGGTAAGATGGCGGAATCTGCGCCCTTGCAGATGACAGATACACGGCCGTCAGGGAAGCGAACAACAATAGACATTTTCTTTCGCGCGCTGGTGAATTCGATCACATCAAGAACCTCATATTTCTGGTCCTCTTCTTGGCCATCAGACTGAGTCACTCGCAAGGTGATGGTTTGGGTCGTTCGGTTAATAACAAGGTACCCAAGCTCTTGCGCAGCTCTGACTAGAGCAAGCTCGTCAGGGGATGCGGCTTGGAACTCCAGCTCTCCGTTCTCCTTGTGCTCAGGTAAGCAGGTATGACACAAGGCCACTGCCAAAATGTACTGTTTGGCCTTTTTAGCAAATCCCGAGTTAGGTCGAAGCCGGAGGTATTCAATGAGATCATTGGTCGTCACATCGGGCTGGATATGATCCGGGCGTCCTGTAGAGCGCCACTGGGATGATGACCGGCGTTCTCCAAATGATGGTCGTGAATATGCCATTGAAGGCCTGGATGGTGCCATGGATGGTCGGCGAGACATGGAAGGGCGAGGCGACATGTGGGAAGGCGATGGCAGAGCCAGCGGTGTAGATGGTTCGTGCGATGCTTCTGGCTGCTCCTCCCTAATGACGACTGTAACAGGTTCCGTCTTGTAAGCCGAAGGCTCACCAGGATCTGACTCTTCGTCCAGCTTGATGGCCTCGATCTCGTCGACCTTTTGTTCCAGATCCATCTCATGCAACCAGACTGTTCCAGCAACGCTTATCTTTCGAAACTTCATGATGTTGTCCGTCAGGGTACCTGTTTTGTCTGAGAAGATGTATCCCACCTGGCCGAGGTTTTCCAGAATAGTGTTGGTGTTGCACCTAGCAGGTGTGTCCGTCTCCTCGTCGTACATCTGGAGATCTCCGTTCAACATAATGAGCTGTCCAATTTTTACAATCTCAAGACTAATATAGAGTGCTAGCGGGACAACGTTGTTGAACATGATGATGAAGGCGATGATGATTTGGTAAAAAGGCACCTTGGCTTGTTCTAGGTACCATGAGTGTCTTTCGGTGCTTTTCTGCCACCTGACATAGCCCATGGACACACCGACAGAAAGAATGACAACAAAGGTGGCAAGCGAGACAACGATCTTGTTGACGACCCGTTCGAGGGCGGGCTTCTTTGCTTTGGGATGCTTGTTGGCGTTCATGCGAATCTTGCAATCCTCTCCAGTGTTGATGACAAGACCAATTGCGGCGCTGGTGTTTCGAACGATGCTTCCACGATAGATAACTTCGCTTGAAGTCAGGGGGACCGTCTTTTCATTGACAGTGACACGGCCATCGAAATTGTAAAGATCTGGGTTCGGGTCCTCGACAACAAACTCGGCCTTGCACTTTGAGATACCCTCGATTGTATCGCAACCTTGAAGAGCATGCGCGACCTGTTTACACTTGAGGTTGGTCTCGCCGTCGAGTGCCATGGTCTCGATGTACGCCAATTTATTCTCTTCATCGCTATCGAGCAGAATAAGGTCGGCGGGAATGGGTTCGTCTCGGCAAAGTCTGATAATGTCTCCAACCTGGATCTCGCTCCACCTCACAGGAACCCATCGCAGACCATTGAATTCTTCGTTGGGGGCGGGGTGAGGTTGGGCTGTGGAATTGGTCATGAATGGGTTCCATTTCCTCCATTTAGTAACTGGCTTGATCTTTCCGGTGTATTTGTCTTCGCGCCCCAACACTGTGGCGAAACCAGCGTTCTCAACCTTGTCCAGGCGGTATCTTCGGTAGTCATCGTATCCTTCCTTGACAATCGTCAAAAGCACAAAGAACAGGAGTGGTAGAATCGTCGTGTAAGATCCGGTCGTCGAGAGGCCTGGGATCTGTGAAACGTTAACAAAAAGACCAAGCTCACCCGTCATGAGTTGTACGTACCATCTGCGGTACACCAACGCACAGAAAGTAGAAGTTTCCGACGCGGGAGAATTGAAAGAAGAGTTGTTTCGGTATAAAGTCCCATACCGTGTAACGGGATGTACGGATGCTGTTGGAGACATAGGGGAGGCCGCGGCGGTCGTCTATCAAGGGCGCTTCGTGTTCGAGTTTGAGGGGCACATGGCGTCCATCGGTTGACGCGACAATGTGTTTGCGACGCAAGATAAGCTCAACAACGGTCTTTTGATATAGATCCGCCGCTGCGCCCTTGATGCGATTGGCCAACGGGGCTGATTGTCCGGCATCACTTCTGCGACGACGAGTGTTGGTTTTACTATCGGTTTTCGAAGGTTCAGGTCCCAATGGCGCCCCAACGTCCGGGCGGTCTTGGGACATGATGGCCTGGCGAGAGAATAATAAGCGAGCGTATTGAGGCTATCTTGGTCGACGACATGCGGGAGAAGTGTCTGCTGAGGTGACGTATTCAATCGATCGGAGGAGACAGGGGAAGAGGCTTGAAACGAATGACATGTATTGTAAAGATGCTCTTGTGGCTGTTGCTGCCCCTGAATTAATTGTTCAAACCATGAGGCTCGATGGTTTCTGCCCTGTTTAGAAGGACGGTTGGGGATATCATGCGAGCCAAGGGAGGGATGGATTAAGAAAGTTGTCGTGATCTCGATTTGGAGTAGGAATTTGCCCTGCCTTGATTCGGTAGTGGCGTGCTAATACCTGCACTGAGGCTCGGGCCTGTACTGTAGCGTGTAGATAGACCTGTAGGTGGCCTGTGTCGTATCGTATCGTAGTGTCGGGTCCCGGGACAGAGATACTCGGTGGCTGACGCGTTTCAACAGTAATGGCTGAAAGACAATGAATGGATTGGCTAAAATAAGTCAAAGAATGTATATTAATGCAATTCACAATGCTATTGAGAACTATATTTGAGTGTTTTTGCTGGCACAACAGTTGAGACAAGGTTACCGTACTGAGTCAATGAGTGTTAGTGTTGACGGAAGATAAATATGGGGAGTACGCGTGGAGTGTGGAGGATTGTTGCCTCTATCTCTATCTCATAGCCAATCTTCAACCCATTGATAACTTCTCTTGGGAAGTAAGCTTTGGAGATGAGCCAACTTCAAATGCTGGCTGAACCCGCTAACTTGCTTGGGTACAGTAGATCCTTGAACAAAAGTTCATATTTCCATTTTGGACACCTTCCTTGGTAATAGGTACCAAGATAGAACAAAGTCCCTTGCCCGGAGCAATTTATTCATTTCCATCTCATTTAAAGCCTAGCCATGGATCCGATTACTGCATTACAGTGGATCTTGTATGATGGAACCTGGAGATGATCACCGAGATGCAGTCTGCACTGTACTGACTGCATCCGTAGTCGGCTTTCAGAAGCAATTGATCCTATCCCAACTCAAACCCTGATCTCATCGGTCCGTCTCCTTGTTGAGCAGGTGTCAAGGATCTTCAAAATTCAACCTAAGCCAAGTCAAGCAGGCCCTAGTTCATTGAACCCCTGTCGGAGCGCTGGTCCGCTATTGCGTACAGCTTCGCTTGTGATTTTGTTTTTTGCTTCTTCCGCTGTCAATTATGCAGCTACCCTCGGCAATGAAACTCCAAGAGAAAGACTCCACGCAAAAGTAACCCTGGATAAATCACAGTTTGACGGTTAATTGGAAATTTTGTTGGTGATCTGATCTGATTTGCTTTGTACTCGTTCAATCACCGCGATTGCTTCATAGAATGATCAGTCAAGGTTGAGTTATGTTGTAGTGTGATATGTTGAATACTATTAACTATCGTGATTAATACGTCTGCCTGCCTGTGGAGCAGATCACTTCCTTCACATGCTTCTCTTTCTTCCCTCCTCAACTTTTGTAATGATGCAAATAATGTCATGAACAAAAAAAGACAAATAGCCTCCCTCCCATTTTTTTTGCCCACCCAAGGCACCTTTGCTGTAGTGAAACAGAAACGCAGAAACAGATAGTAATGATGATGTTTATGCGGGAAAAAAAATAACAAATAGCCACCCAATTTTTGAAAGCGTTCGCTCAAGAAAGAAAAAGAAAAAAAGATAAAAGGCATAAAACAGTGAATAAAATGCGCCCTGAAAATCACTCCCTTTTTCTGATGCGTCGAGTTTGCCTCCGAGTGATCTCCTCTCTTGTTTTGGAAATCTTGTCGCTGTAAAACCACCCCCTTCTATCGGGATTAAGATGTTGTGATGCGCCAGAATGCGCTGTGCTGTACTGTATCATCCATGCTGTTGTGGTGGTGGTGTTGCTGCTGTAACCTCGATCTTTTTTGTCCCTTTAGTGCACTCCCGAATGCTCAAACAGGGCTTTGATGGCATCATTGTCCATCTTGGTCTCCAGGGCCAGTTGGAGCTGGATCCTCGCCTTTTGCGGATTCAAAAAGCCCGCGCCGATTCCTGCCTCACATGGTCCGACGAAGCCGCCTTCCGGTCTTCGGCTCACTATCACGGGAATATCGGTCTCGTGGACGATACGCCGAATCTCCTCGGTACCTTTGGACGTCCAGAATCCAGCGCCCATTCCCGCTAGAACGATGCCCTGCGCTCCAAGGTCGATGGCCGCCTGGAACATGCCCACGCTGAGCTCCTGGTAAGCGTAGAGCACGTCCACCTGGGGTAGTGCTGATGATCCTGCTCCGGGGGCTGTAGAGCGTCCGAACCGGCGGCCGTTGTTGGTGATGGGCCGCAGATCAAAATGACGGTGGCCAAGAGGTCGTGATGGCGGATAGAAAAACACTGGCTGAACGTTGACGAATGTTCCCAGCATGCCACTGTCAGGGGCTTGGAAGGCGTCCAAATGGTTGGCGTTGACTTTGGTCGTAAAACGAGCAGATCCAATGCGATCATTCATGGCAATCATCACTCCTCTGCCTCGAGCACTCGCTGCTGCTGCCAATGTCACCGATGACAAAAGATTCATTGGTCCATCTGCGCTGATAGCAGTTGCCGGGCGCATTGAGCCTGTCACGACCACGGGCTTGTCGCTCTGGATAGTAAGATCCAGAAAGAAGGCAGATTCATCCAGAGTATCAGTTCCGTGCGTCACAACTGCGCCTTGAGTAAACGGACTGTCCAGATCATTCTGGATCTGCTTCGCCAAAGTCCTCAACATGGCCGAGCTCATGTCTATGCTGTCCGTGTTGGCAAACTGGACACCTCTCACATTGGCTACATTGCACAATTGGGGTACTGCATCAATGAGAGAATCAACTCCTAACGCAGCTGACCGGTATCCCGTGGTCTGATCAGCCGAGCTTGCGGAGCCAGCAATAGTACCTCCGGTGGCATAAATAGTGACGTTGGGAAGATTGGGATTGAAGCAGTTGAATCCTGAGGTGGTCGAAATTTCGAAAGGGATGCCCGTCTGTATTGGCGCTTTTTGTTGAACCGAGAAGTGAGGTTGGACGTGTAGGTCGAGGACAGGAGATCCCCAGACCGAAACAACCCACGCACCAAAAGGCAGCAGGGCCGTTGAAGGAGCCAGCACAGCTAGGATAAGCCGCCACAGATAAGTCGTCCACGAAGCTGACGATGAAGCCATCTTGATGGTGGACGATGCTGCAGGCCCTGAGCAAATAGAAGGAGCGGCGGCGACCATAGTCTGGCCGTGAAATCTTCTGACGCTGGGCATCATGATGTAGACTGATATCTATAGATCAACTGTAGCTAAAGGCAATGTAGCGTAGTTATGCTTCATGGACGCTTGTCCTTTAGTTTCGTCAACAAGGTCCAGCCTCTTTTTTTTTTTTTGCTTTTGTGATTCTTTCTCAAGATGTCTAACGAGTGAGAGTAATAAAAGATTAAACAAGTATAGAAGAGAAGGACAACCGAGCACATGCTCATACAATGGAGATGCGATGCTCCCCGTTCTTGTACTGGGAGTATGGCTAATCCATTTTCATCTGTTTACAACTATTAGTCAATTCCCCAATCTCCAATATTCAATATCCAGCTACTAATGAATGTACTGTACGGTACTGTGTCCATCCATGTAATTATGTATCCATCCATCCACAGCTTTGCTGTACTGTACTGTCTTGTTTGTACGGATACGTACGTATGTACTCTCTTGCTTTGCTGCTGAGCACGGTGCATCGGCCCGCTAGGCGAATCGTAAACCAGTATAGTATGTATCTTACGACCCTGGACACATGTTCTCTGGGTCCGGGTCTGACATGGTTGTTTTGGGAGCCATGACTTTAGAGAGGGTTTTGGTCGCTGTTACTGTACCCAGGTACAGACAAGACAGATGCTACTGCAAAGAGACTACCCCCTAAGAATCTTTTTGCGCCAGTCAGCGACTACCAGTCCAGGGTCTTTTTTCACATTGAAGCCACTAAACATGGGGGAGCGGAGGAGTTGGATGGGGACTCTTCATGGGTGTTGATTTTAGTTATAACTATGGGGCAGAAAAAAACGGTTATGGAGAAGTCAAAGTCAAGGATGCTTGTTTGTCTTGCCAGGCTGCCAGGCTAGCCTAGCTTAGCCTGCAGGATGCAAGCAAGCAGGCAGGCATAATTATACTGGGGGCAGGCAAAAGGACAAGATGGTACTCTGTGGGTGGGTAGTGATGGTACACTTACAGTACATACATCAACAAGGTGGCAGTGTAAGAGTAGTGGTGATGATGGTGGTGGTGACGATGATGATGAGTGCTGCTACTCAAAACAGCCTACCACGGATGGATGGATGGATGGATGGATGGATCAAGTTCATGACAGTTGCTGCACAAAATATGTACATATTTTGCCTATTTATCCACGAGTTGCACTTTAAACACTCACATTCTGATGTTCTTTATGAAACGTGGATGTGCATATGTATGCATTTCTTCAGTAGGTAGCCAAGGCCAGAAAGCGAGAGACATGGATGTATTCTACCTAGACTAGGATATCGATAATGAACAGACTATTCTTTTTTGATAATTCCACGATTATCCCCGATGACTGCTTACATCCACCATGTTGTATCCCGGTTGTTTTTCTTTGTTGGTCGTGGGACCGGATCATCAATGACATTATTAGATGCATATTAACTCGTGGCATGACATGGATATAGCAAACAATTTTAACACTCGCACTCGGGTCAAGACTGGTGCAATATCTACACATCTGTAAATCTCCCGAATACAATTGTATTCCCGTATGCCTAGAGTAGCTACCTACCTATGTATGGAGCTTGAACCATGACTCAGAACTAGCAGCAACATGATTACTTCTCACCTACTACATACACAACTGGCAGGTACATCAAATCAAAGCTGAGCATTCTAGTCTACAGTATCCAGAAACTCGTTTATCAAACCTCTGACATGACAGTCACATCGCTACTGCAATGTACAGTACGCCGCCAAGGTGCACTACGCACGCAAGACGTACATGCATGATTAACTCAGTCCGTACAGGGGGTCAGACAGCCTATGGATGGACGCATCTGTGGGGCTTCCTAACCTGGGTCACTCAGCCGAAGCCCCCGTGGTCTCCGTCTTGTAGTCTTTGAGGCAATTCCGACATCTGTCGTGCCTTAGCCTGTACAGCACATACATAACTATAGAGGTGAACGGACACTCAACTTACATCCATTCATGGATACCATGTCGAGCTAATTCTGAATCCCAATTCATCCGGTCTTGTTCCAACAATTCAACCTGCTTAATCCGGTTCGGCAATTTAGCTTGTTTGTTCCGGAAGGAAGAAAGAGCATGATAAGTACCAACGGGCAGTGGTTGTTGGTTGTTCAAGTTTGCTCACACCACTTAGTAGTCAAAACTGACGGTGCAACCTCTAACCAACAATTCACATGATGTCTCTGACACGCACCTCATCTTGGTTGACCCTCGTCCTCGTTTCTGTGATCGTACCAGATCGGTCTTTAACAACTGTATGCTTTGTCGTAAAAGGGCTGATGGGGATTTCTCACGTCACACAAACGACGGAAATAACAGACCGGATCAGCATTGTTTCAGCTGTTACGGGCAGTCAGTATCGACCACCATCAACAGTAAATACATTGGCTTGGGTGATCTTTTGTGTGCTACAGGGAAGAGTCTGCCAGCCTGCATCGTCATCCCGTGAAAAGTCATGTAGCCAAGAATAACCCATCAACATTATCACATTAAAAAAGGGTCCTCAGATCATATTTTAACAGACGCAAACAACAAACACAAACCCCCACTGAGTAATCAAGTGCGTACAGTACAGCTGTCGTTGAAGAGAACCCACCCGGGTATAGAGTTCCTTGAAGCCTTCCATCAACCGACAGCGGGTCTTTTTCCACCATGTCATATCCCACCACCCGTTTTATGGGGAGCTTGGCTTGGCTCGTAGACTTGGAGGTAGGGGTTAAGATTGAAAAAGAAGATTTTTTTCTTTTCTTTTTCCTTCCAAACAAGAATTGACAGGTACGGATACGTAGCGAGTCAAGGTGCTTCCCGCCATTTCACGGCATTCCCGCCCCATCTTATTCCCACTTCTGACGACGATTTATGCCGGCACTTTGAAATTGAGTGCTGCATCGATACTGTAGGTAGTAGGTAGGCCCCTAGCCAGTGCCCAGGCCAGGCCAGGCCAAGCCAGGTAGATGATGATTATGAGATATCCACACTTGATCAATGCCCTGATGAAAGGAATACTCGAGATAAATCCACTGCGGTACGGTCCGTTGGCTCTATTCCGCGCCATATTTGTCTACCAATCCATATACACTATTCACAACACTGTGATACAGTACAGTATGCCTAATAATAATTTATGATATGTAGAATTGCATACTTCAAGTACGTCGTTATCACAACAAAAGACCGGGTCCGAGCTGAGACACACGCACGTCGTCAGCAATCTTCAGGTCATCCCATCGCAGCCTGCATAATCGATTAACATGTCAACAAGACTGAGTAGACGGATGGTTGGAACGTACATACAACACCATTCTGAGACATGCACCATCACAACTTAGCACAGTTCCACCGTCTAAAAGAATCCAAGTGCATACCACACGATACATACCGCAGACACTCGTGGTTGCGAGCGAGTGAGCGACCAGGTACATAACATGTACGGTACTATGTATGTTCCATCGGGGGATAACTAGCTCAGAGCCTGCAGCTGGTATCCGCATCACAATGGAGCTAGGGCCGAGACCTGTCAAACTGGGCTACATGCATGAAACGACGTCGACTGTTTGTTCTGCAGTTGACTGTTTATTGACTGTAGACTTGAACTGCTCTACTCTTAAAGGCTCTTCACGTCATGTACGTTGTGTATCTCTGCATAAACGAAGCAACGCAAGACTCTGTGCTCAAGGTGATGTTATGCTATGATGCTATGTGACAGATGGCATGCAACCCCTATGGGGAAATAGTGATTACTATTAGCATACGCATAGCATCGCGATCTCCTAACAACAGATTTTCTTCCTCCCACACACACACACATGCCATGCAAGTGACCCTTGAAAAAAAGCCGAGGAAATCATCGGGGGTGTACCAAAACATTCCATTCTTCATGACGTTGGGTGCCACCCTCCTACATAATAGCGTAATGTACCACGGTATATGCAAGTCACTCTTCCTTTCTGCATGCTAGGTTTTTTCCGAACATGGGACGACTCGAAATCCAGGGGGAGATGAGGAGACTTAAAAGGTAAAAAAAAAGACCCAGTATTATCCAGCATCTGGAGAGTAAATGGTTCAAGAGCTTGCATTCTGATCTGTCTCGTATACTACCAGAGTCCAGTTTTCTTCTGCCTCGAAGCCACATGTTGATATTTGTTTGATAAGGTTCGTCGCTATAGTAATTCGAATAGAAGAAGAAAGCAGTGAAAATAAAGGAAGGAAACAAGAGAACAATAAGACTATTCGTCGTCAACTCCCCAAACGCCGCCTGAAATTAGAGCCCCGAGGTATAAAAGTGCCTTTTCCTGTCCTTGAATAGGTAGTGGATATTCATGACGCCGCATTAGCCTGAGGCAGAGATTCCATGCTGGTGCCGTTATCAACAAGCCATTCCTTCTTAATCAGTTGCTTGCGTGCGGCATACAGATACTTGTATGCTGTCTTGACTGTTCCGTCACTAACACCAGCTTGCTTGGCAATCAGGTGTGAAGGGCAGGCTTCTCCAACAACGTGGCATGCCATGAAGATACATGCTGCAGCCACCGACAGCGGCGATCGTCCGGCAAGATCCTTGATGTCGTTGGCCTGCTCGGCTAGGTCGCGAGAGATCTTGGCCACCTTTTGCTGGTTCAGAAGTCCAAGCTGGGACACATAACGACCACAAAGATCCTCGGCGCCCACTGATGTGTTCTCGTAGTTGGTGACTGTGTTGAGACCTGTAGCATCGCCTTCCGTCTCCTGCAGCTTTTGTAAGAAGCTCTGGAGTTGTTTGAAGACTCGACCGACTTCCTTCTTGCTCACACTAGTCAAGTTGAAGATTTCCCTAAAGGTTCGAGGTACGTTGTTCTGTCGGCAGGCGATGAAAATGCAACCTGCGATGACGGCTTCTTGTGGCTTTCCCTTGAGGAACTTGTGCTTGTCGACGAGCTTGAATATGTGTTTGGCGGCGTTTGAAACGTTCTGTCCCATGTTGATAGCTTCACAAAGAGAGACTATTTCTTTATACGCGAGCATGAGACCCTTTTGCGCCTTGTCCTGTGTGGTGTTGTTCTGGGTTCGCGACAGAGCCTTGTGCGCCTTGAGGTCGGAAAAGGCTACAGTGGTAGCGAGCTGCTGTCCCTCGACGAACTCATCTTGAGGGCCACCGACACGGCTGGGATCGTCACCTCCCTGGTCGTCGTTCGCAAAAGTACGCCATTCGGATCTCGTGTCGATGATGCGACTACCGACCACGAGGCCGCAGTCTGAGCATACTGTGTCGCCGCTGGACCACTCGTCGACTAGGTTAGGCGGGTTGATGTTGCACTCAGGGCAGACTAGGACATTGCTGAGGTCTTCTTGAAAGGTAGCGTTCTCTTTTCCGTTTGGGAGCATCATCTTGCTGAAGGACTTGCTAAAGGACGTTGAAAAGAGTGTCTGCGTAGGTAACGCTGTTTGTTTGAGAGTGAACGTTGGTTGTTGGAGAGTGAAAGTTGGTTGCTGTCATGCTTTGTTCTTGCGACCGCAATTAAGGGTGTATTCTGTCTGGATGACTAAGCTGAGATTTACACTTAAACCTTTCTTTGTACTAACTTTTAGGCATCCATGGTCACATTGGAAGCCTCTTCTATCACTCACATGTACATCATAGGGTCCAGCCGCTGCCGTATTGACAGCCAAGTAATTGCTCTGCCATGTATTTGTTGTTGTTGGGAAAACCGGTGACTGAGCTAACTATTATCTTGATATATGATCCTCTAGCTGAATTCTGAGTTGATTGACAAGGCTTCAACTTCAACTGGAAGACCCGAAAAACACGAAATGGTTACATTGGGACGTACCTAGATGTCTTGTGCAGTGAGTGCTTCTGCCTGATTCTTCTGCATTTGATGGTTCGTACAACGTTAAAAAAAACATTTAAGGGGGGGGGGGGGGGGGGGGAAAGAGGTTGCCCTGTATCGAGAGTCATAGAAAGTATGGCATAAACGCAACCTTAATCTCGTACAATATAACTGATTCTTCTGCATGATTACTGTCATCATACAATTAATCATTGTTGCGAAACCTAAGTTGTCGTGAGAGAAACCTTAGGATAGGTATGATTTGCAGAATTTTCGGACCTGCACGGACAGATAACCTTATGTTGTTGAAAACACAGAGAAACTTGAGAAGGCTTGGGTTTCGGTTGAAAGTAAAAAAATAAAATAAAAAGTAAATACAATGAATCGTCATGTGGTATCTCTAAAGTTCCTATCTCCTTGTTATAGTCATCACGTGATGCATCTACTCGAGAAAGCTTATGGAAGAGAATGAATGTCGTTTCTTCAATTCAGTCAAGTAAAACAAATGAGCTGACTAATTGAATATCTTCTTTTTGGCGGTTGGTACAACTGAAATGGCAATTTTACCTTTCGCTTCCCTCCGTCAAGAGTCATAGAAAGTAGGGTACAAAAGCAACATTATTCTCGCACAATAGATGAATATCTTCTTTGTTCTCCCGATAGCCAAATATTCCGATGTCTCGGGGTCCAAAGGAGAGAAGAATGGAAGTTCCTAGTCCATCCAGGACCCTGAAGTTGTCCCTATTGTTCCAGCCACAGCGGATACTCTTTCTAGCGCCAAGGCGTTAGCAATTCTAGCAAAGCTCCTCTTTCGACGTCATTCCTTTGTAGAATCTTTCTGGGCTATTGCTGAATGATGTTTGCGTATATGATTTTTATATTGTAGTCGAGAGTTGGCTGACAACAATGTCCTCAGCTTCAGCCAGCCGGCGACAATTGACATAAAAACTCAACCCTCCATAAAGTCTCTTGTTATTGTCTGTACATCATGAAATGCTTTATTATTTCTGTCTACCTTTCTTTGTCCAGCTTCCAGCGCTAGAGTTTGCATTGTCCGAAGTCGGCCAATCATGCAGCTCTACTAGAGCACTCCGCAGTACGTACTGTCGACTCACTCATCCAACACTTTGAGTCAATAGAACAAACATTCAAAAGTTGAACAAGGACTGGACGAATCCAAGCAATTTCCCTTTCAACTTTGCTCTCATCCAACCCGCTTCTACTCTATCATACCCAATTACCAATTACGCAAGATGGCACCTCAATCCCAAGACAGTGGGCAAAATGCTCTTCCACCTGTCGATATCAAACCTCTTCTCACCAAGCTCTGGCCTGCCGAATCCGCCGTCTCTCCTCAAGAGATTGCCGAGGCCATCTCTCACTTCTTCACAAACCAGGTCACTGAGGCCCAAACGGCCTCGCTTCTTATGTCCCTGCATTTCACAAAGCTTGATTTCAGAGCAGATGTCCTCGCCGAGTGTGCCCGTGTCATGCGGGAAGCAGCTGCACCCATTCCCGTAGAGGAGCTCAGAGAAGTCATTGAGCGAAGAGGACGTAAAGAGGGTGCTTACAGAGGTGGACTAGTGAGTCTTTCAACCAAGCTTATTTGTTCATGACTAACCTGTTTAGTGTGACATTGTTGGTACGGGAGGTGATGGCCATGATACCTTCAACATCAGCACCACCTCATCTATTCTAGCCTCAGCTCTGCTCATGGTCTCCAAGCATGGCAACAAGGCCAGCACCTCAAAGTCTGGCAGCGCCGACTTGGTCGCCTGCATGAAGCCTCAGCCTCCCATCATTAGCGCTGTCCGCCCAGACACCTTGGTCAAGGCATACTCGGAGACCAACTACACCTTCCTGTTCGCCCCTGTGTTCCACACCGGCATGCGCTACGTTGCACCTATCCGCAAGCAGCTCCCTTGGAGAACGGTCTTCAACAATCTTGGCCCCCTGGCTAACCCTGTCGAGGATGTTCTCGAGGCTCGTGTCATTGGTGTTGGCAGAAGAGATCTTGGTCCTGCCTTTGCTGAGGCGCTGTGCATGGCTGGTTTCAAGAAAGCCCTCATCATTTGTGGTGAGGAGGATCTCGACGAAGTCAGCTGTGCTGGCAACACCCTGTGCTGGAAGGTCAACGAGACCAGCCCTGGAAAGCTCGAGGTTGAACACTTCACTGTGCACCCTAGCGACTTTGGCTTGAGCACCCATCCCCTCAACACAGTCTCCTCTGGCAAGGAGCCTTCTGAGAACGCAGAGATCTTGTCCCGAATTCTGCATAACGAGCTCCCTGACAACGACCCCATCCTTGAGTTTGTCCTTCTCAACACCGCCGCTCTCCTTGTCACATCCGGTATCTGCGAGGCTGACACCAGCAACATGGGCAAGGGAGACGACGGCAAGGTCATCACTGAGCGCGGCCCTGGTGGCTTGCGCTGGAAGGAGGGCGTGCGAAGAGCTCGCTGGGCTCTCAAGAGTGGCGAGGCCTGGAGACAGTGGGAGAAGTTTGTCAAGGTCACAAACGAGATTGGAGCCTAATCACTTTGAGGATGCTGTTTTTTTATGGTATTATAGTTCAAACAGTATTTACAAAAATCAAAGCTCCGATCACAACACAAGTACGCCTTACATGATAAAACAAAACATTTGTGTCTTTAACGCCATTAGACCTTTGGTATATGCATTTCCTTCGTGGTTGTTCAGTTCATTCGTGTCAAATCAATAAGTCGGTTTGTATGTCGTGGTAGTAGTGTGGTCTGGTCATGCTTCGTTCATCATTCTCTGGCTTCGGGTTTATCAGAAAATTCTTCCAAATCCAGGTGAAGCTGGGCTAGAAGTTGATTCTGAGATTGTTGGTGAAACTGGAGAGTAAGGGTTCATGGAGCTGGACCCAAAAGACTGTGGTGGAGGTCGAGATGAGGAAGAGCCTGCACGAGTCTGAATCCTTGCGCGGTCGACTCCCGGATGGCTTCGCATCAGGGTCGATTTGTTTCGTTGAATATCAGCTTCATAAGCCTTCCAGTCTGTCCTCAGACTTGTGCTGGTGCCGCTGTCTTCCTCCTCAGTGTCGTAGTTGTTATCTTCAGGCCGAGTGGTCGTTCTTGAGGATGTGCGGCTTTGCAATGATTTGCGGATCATGTTTGACCTTTGGTGATCTTGGTCGTCTGTCTTGCCGAGGCCTGACTTTGTTCTTTTTTTCTTGCCAAAGGAGAAGGAAGTTGATGGTTCATCGCTGCGACTCTGGCGTGGCTTCACCCACGAGCAGAGGTAGCTGAGGATAGGCATTATGATGAAGATGACTGAAGAGAAAACGAGCGTAGGGGGGAGAAAAGAAACGATGGACGAGATAATTGTTGGCATGCAAGATGTTTACTTTAATAAGAGCAGACGTTGATATAATAAGTTTTTTTGTGACATTCCAAGGGTTGGCTTATGCCGGGGAACCACCACCACAAAAGCAAAGGTGCAAGCCATAGTCTAGACTAGATGGGATGATCCTAGTATTAACGGGGAAACGGTTGATATGCGCCGCCCGATGCCACGTAAGAAAAGTATCTTGGGTTACTTTTTCTCTTTCTGTAAACCTGAACTTAATTCTTGGGCTGATCTGCGATATGGATGGGCGCACAACGGCTCGCACGCTTGAGGCGCTGGTTCTATAAATGGGAGCCAAGGCCAGGGATGCTGTTTCAGGGTCGAAGAGAACGAGAATTCATCGGCAAACAAGCATAGTTCTGGCCCAAATGCCGTGGTTAGTACAGAGTACGATTAGCTTGATTCACTCTTGGCTTGTCAAGTCTATCTGTGAAGCAAACTGCATGTCTTTTCTGATATATTCTTTGTCTGATATAAGCATGGATTAATGATACGGTAAGTTGATTTGGGGAGAAAATAGATCGCCAAGAGGAAGCGTGACACGAGAGTGAACAAGGATCAAAGTCTTTTCCTGGTTCTAGAGTGCAGCCAAGAGGAAAGATAGAGAGACGAGAGCCAAGAGAAGCCTATTCCCGTTGTCCCGATCAAGAGCGGGGGAATGATACCCCAAGCACTAATACGAGCCGGCGGTGGCTGTGGTTATTCTGAGCCTATAATCAAGCTGAATATGAGACATGGATGATATCAACGGCACTGAATGGGATGCGTTGTTTTTGTTCAGCTAACGATGGAAAGACGGAATTATGACGAGCCGAAAGAATGGCAGCTTTAGTACTAAAGTCATTATTTTTTCTAAATAAAAGAAGAAAAATCTGGGCTCCTATTCTGTCAGTCTTTGTTGTGAAGCTCCTTCAGGCCAGTGAGGGTTTGGGTAGGGCAACGAACAACGATTGTGGCTGAAGGAAGCTTCGTCAATCGACTTTTATTAAAAATGATCGGCATATGCTGCGGACAGAATGCAACGCATGACACTGGCGCAAGCTCACAGGCTCAGCTCTTGAGAAAACATATATCACAAACAATACTACGCGGCTTGTGGGTATCGCGAGTTTGAGGACGGTTATAGATAAGACATCTCATTCAGTGAATCACAGACTCCATGCGATCGTTTTCCATGCCTTTCTTTTTTCTATTCTACAAGTTCAACTTTCTCAATTGATCAAGATAATTAGGGATGTCTCATAATCAATCTGAAAAGAGATATGAGCCTGCGTATCAGTAATACCTGCTTGTTTTGTAAATACCTGCTGACAAGTATGGTTACACGGCAAAACGTCAACATGGCCGACAACACCAAACCTTACAAGGTATCTAATCGTCAAGTCAATAAAGTTTACCGCGTCTGGGGAATCAACTACGACTCCATCATTCGGAGCCGAATATTTCTAGAAACGGCAACATGTCACTCGGCACCGAGGCCGTGATGATTGGGTCATCCGTCGCCCACAAAAGCCGAGGTGAAGATCCCCGCAGCTTTAAAGCTCCAGATAATCTCCGTAGCTAACCATCCGGTTCCGATAATCGGTGTACACTATATGTATTCATTCCTATATACTATCAATTATAAACTTGGTTAATTGAATTACTCGATTGGCCTCATTCCCATCAAAACTCAGCCTCGATCCTAGTCATCTGTCTTATTTGCTGAGGATGAGTTTATACTTTGCTTCCCGGACTTTGAGATCCAAGTCAACGCTCATCAATGGCTGTGCACGCGGCCTACGTCGATATTCCAGTGCCGTAGGGACCGGACTTCCACTCGAGGGCATTCGCGTTCTGGATATGACCAGAGTCTTAGCAGGGGTGAGCTTCTCCCCCCATAATCTGTGCCATAGACAATTGCTGACCCCCGCAGCCGTATTGTACTCAGATTTTGGGTGATCTTGGGTAAGTCTGCTCATGTCAGATCATATACTTGAGCCGTTCTGACAGGACCTACGTGCAGCGCTGAGGTGATCAAAATCGAGCATCCTACTCGAGGCGATGACACCAGAGCATGGGGACCTCCGTACGCCAAATACAAAGAAGGATCATCAGCAAAAGGGCCTGGAGAGTCGGCATACTTCATAGGGGTAAGTTGCGTGCTCATAGCGCAACAGCACTCATCTCATGTCGTTCACAGGCAAACCGAAACAAAAAGTCACTTGGCCTATCCTTCCAGCATGAAGAAGGCGTTCAGGTTCTTCACAAGCTTGCAGCGAAATGCGACGTCTTGGTCGAGAATTACCTCCCAGGAACACTGAAGAAGTATTCAATGGACTATGAAACCCTCCGCAAGATCAACCCGGGTCTAATATACGCCTCCATCACTGGGTATGGTCAGACAGGACCGTACGCAAGCCGGGCAGGCTACGACGTTATGGTGGAAGCCGAATTTGGTCTTATGCACATCACCGGAGAAAGGGATGGTCCTCCAGTAAAGGTTGGTGTTGCAGTGACAGACTTGACGACTGGTCTTTACACCAGCAATAGCGTTATGGCCGCTCTCCTTGGTAGGGCCAAGTCCGGAAAGGGCCAGCATATCGACATTGCATTGAGTGATTGTCAGACAGCAACATTGGCAAACATCGCCAGCAGCTGTTTGATCAGTGGAAAGAAGGATTCGGGGCGTTGGGGCACAGCTCATCGTAAGTCTAGTCAGAATATGGAACCGAGAAGCTGCTAATACTAACTCTCATAGCATCCATTGTGCCATACAAGTCATTCGAGACCAAAGACGGAGGTATTCTCTTTGGTGGAGGTAACGATCGCCTTTTTGGTGTTCTCTGCGATGGTCTGGGTCAACCCCAGTGGAAGGACGACGTGCGGTACAAGACCAATGCCGACAGAGTCAAAAACCGCAACGATTTAGAGGCCAGGATCGAGGCCATGACCAAACTCAAGACAACACAGGAATGGCTTGAGATTTTCGAGGGCAAGGGTTTGCCTTATGCTGCCATCAATGATGTCCAAGGAACGCTCAACCACGAACATACAAAAGCCCGCAACATGGTGATCGAGATGGAACATGATGAGTGCGGTCCATTAAAAATGGTCAACACGCCTATCAAGTTCTCAGAAACGCCTCCTACAATTCGCAGCGCACCGCCCATGCTGGGACAACACACGAATGAAGTGCTGCAAGAGCATCTTGGGTTCACTGAAGCTGAAGTTGATGTTTTGAGAGAAAAGGGTGTTGTCGGATAGATTACTAATATAGAGTCGCTGCCTACTAGGTACTTAGAAGGTAAGAATAAAGTTACGTATGAAGAGAATAAATCAATAGATTTTCAATTAATGAAAGTGTTTCTATTGTTACACACTGCAAACAATACTAAGGCAGGCAGTGAATGACACCTCGGGTAGTACCTGCCACACATTGAATATTGTCCACGTGACCACGTGTCGCTGATTCTAACAGAACATCTCACTTTGAGCCATGTAAATTAAGAAAGTCTCCTGATTCAATCATCAACAATAGCCAACTTTGGCACAGGAATCCTCAAAAAATCTTTATTATACATACCAACTCACTTTAGAAACGAGGATTCCTCAACCATCCTCACAATTTTGGAAGACCAACATCGTCGCCCTGCATCTCATTCATCTCACTCATGCACGACCACTAATAACCAAAGACTTTTTGGGCATTACGAGAAAACACAGAACGATGGATCAACCCTCAGATGAAATTCGCGTGCAACATTTGGGTCCTATTGAATGGGTTCCTATATTGTCAGACGACACTGCCATAAACGTCGACCCTTTGTTGTCATCGACGCCGAAACAGCTTTCATACACGCCTCAGTTCTCATCTTTTCAAAGTTCAGCCATTCTGAGACGCCTCAACGGCAGTTCTCAATTTTCAGGCAGTCAAAGCTCCGGAGATATGGACACTGCAAATCTGAAAGGCACGCTGTCGATACCTACACCAACGAAGCAGGACCAATCGATAACAACAGGCTCATCCAACAGCGGCGTGAAAAGGAAGCGAGATGAATCTTCCAACAAGGTCGATTTTACCAAAAGCACGATTCCGTTCACCTGGAATGCCCCCTCGCCTACTCAGCAAGCAGTCGTCCAAATCCCATCTGCAGAACAGGAAGCTCGCTGTTCCAAGTGTAACAGCCCAAGCCAAGTCGGTTCCTTGATTACTTGTATCAGCTGCCTCACACATTGGCATCAGAAATGTCACTCACCTGTCATCGGTGATGGGACCATAATTCCATCGAACTTCACCTGTGCATCGTGTACTACAGGTCGAGAACAAACAACCAAACTAAGAGGCAAGGTCAGTCAGCAGCGGCAACAGGAAATCGATCGTCTTCGTCAAAAGCAACTATCGTCCCTCCCTAGAGGGGTCGCTCCTGCAAAGCCTCATCTGGTAGGTTTCGGTGTTGGCCAGGCGCCACACAATTCAGTAAGCATCACACCATGGAAGCTCAACGTGATATGACAGCTAATACTGTGATAGCGGGTTGAGTACTTTGAGACCATGCCAAAGACAGATATGCTTAATGTATTGTCATTCTGTGATCAACTGAAACCTAATCTCCTGGTTGACGTTCTTACTTCCGTCTCAAAACGACACCCTGACCTACCAATGTTTGACTCGCCCGATTGGGAGAGTCAATTGCTGAACCCTTCTCGGCCTGTCAAGGCATCAAAACAAGATGGCAAGCCCCGACACGGCCATGTGCTCCTCAACAAAGCGGCGAAACAGAAGCAAAAGACAACTAAGAAGATCCTGAAACGCACTCGTGTCATTGAGGTCATTACAAGTGCTCCTGAAGAAGACAACGTGAATGCCCTGCCACCCACCTGGGCAAGGGCTGGCGAGGGGCTGTACTCCAAACTACTGCCCGAGACAGAAGACAGATCAATTCTCGTGGACGACAACGATGAAGAGTCATTTAGCCACTTTTTGGTAGATGGGGCTGGGCGTCAGATTATGGAGCCTGTGAGTGTTTAATGGGAAAAGTTACAGGCGTTTACTAGTTATGGCAAGTTTTTGTAGGACGTTCTTCTTCAGTTGGTTAGAGGTTTGGTAGCAAGCAATGCATACCCAGGAGTTATGGGAAAAGCTAAAAGCAGGGCAGAAAACAGAATAAATTTGATCAAGTCACACAGTCTCGCACTTTCGTGTTTCTCATAACGAACACAAAATCTTCACAGGATAGGCGAGTCAGTTATTTTTATCATATGAGATTATTCAATTAATTTAAGAAAGACATCAAGACAAGAGCCAGCAGGCGTGAGGGTGTCAGATCATCCGGTAATCCGAAACCAAGACTGAGTATATCTTCAAACATTCCTCCAACCATTAAAAATTAAACCATTAGTACCCGGGATCCGTTCAGTCAACCACTCTTTTGCATCGTTTTTGTATCATTTCTAACCGCTTAGCAGTTGCACTTGAAGAGACCCTTGATGCTGGCGTGAATGCTGCCAACAATGCGGAGGAGACCCTCAATCTTGAGGGTAGCACAAGCGCCAACCTTGTTGACGAAGAGGACAGAGTCCTTGACAACGCAGAAGCCAGCAAGGCCGTTGACGTAGCCACCGACGTTGCCGCGGACGTCAATGTAGTTCTTGCAGCCCTTGGAGCAGTAAGAGACACAGTCGTAGACAGCGCAGTTTCCGAGGCCGAGACGGCAGGTCAGAGACTTGATAGAGTCGGTGATGGCGAAAGAGAGACCACCAGTGACGCTACCAGGGCGGACAGAGTATCCGTACTTGTTGGTGTTGAAAAGGGCGACAGCATCGACGGAGCTCTCGAGATAGAGACCAGCAAGACCAGAGCAGACAGCGCGAAGGCTGACACTAGCCTTGGCCTTGACATCGATGGCAGCACCGCCATAGAGAGCAATCTCGGCACCAACGGCCAGAGGGGCAAGGAAGACGGTGTTCTTGAGGTTGGCCTGGCAGTAAGAGTGACGAGTGTCGTACTTGACGATCTTGTAGGGGGAAGCGGCACAGTAAGTACCGAGCTTGACATCAACACCAGCGTTGACGTAGGCACTGGCCTTGGGCTTGGCGTAGCAGCCGGTGGTCTTGGTGCCGGCGCATCTCTTGGATCGGGCGTCCCAGGACTGGCCGACGGGGCACGAGCAGGCCTTGGTCCAAGGGCAGTAGGACATGGCACCGGGGCAGGAGAAGCTGGTGCGGGCCTCGAGGGCGGAGCCGGACTTGTCGAGGTTGATGGTGAAGTCGGCAGGGGAGATGCTCGAGGTGGTGTCGAGGAGGGAATCAGGAGCAGGAATGGCAGAAGCCATGGTGGCCATCGAGGCCAGAGTGACGAGGATGTTGGAGAAGTACATGTTTGCTGTTTGTGTATGGTGTTTGTTTGTGTTTGTAATGAACGATTGTGCGTACAGCTTGTAAGTTGTAAAAACGAACGTCAAGATAGGCCGTTAAGGCTGTGTGAAGTGAATTGAAGTAAGTGGATGAGTTGAAAGAATGAAACGATGATGCTGATGAGAAAGTGTTGATGATACGGGTTATCCAGACCTCTTATATAGCCACAATCTCTGTTCTCGTCTCTCTCTGAAACCCAAGGTATTTTTATCTTTCCCTCTAATCGACGTAGCACCACCGTAGTCTGTACTGACAGAACCCACGAGGCATTCCCCAAAATTACCACCCTGCTAGTGATCCGATAGCCTTCGGTGCAAGGTCCAACGGTGGTGGTGATGAGAGGTCCAAGCACGAGGTGACAGAGAGTCTGGATGTAGTCGACGAAAAGATAGACAGGCATTATCTGCGAGCTACTAACCGGGACGAGGATGGTCTGGGGGGCAACTTTGAGCAGCACAGACTGATGGCCTGGGTTGTCATTTGGGCTCTGGATCGTTACCTTGGACCTTTCTTTTTTGTCTCTATTGGTCTTGGCTACGGGCATTCCGCTGGGTTTAATGCTAGTCACATGCTGTTACTTTTCGTCATTGGTTGAAGAAGTTATCATGGGTGCAGACTTAATGTTTCTATCAAGGATGAAGCCTTTACTATGGCATATACTGAGGCCATAGACATTCACTTTACTTGCAAACATGATTCATTGTTTCGATAGTTGATCACTCTCCAGTAGGTTTTATCTGCTTCTCCTTGTGTATAGCACAAGCAAAAAACTTGAAGCTGTCAGCAAACAAAAAGGAGTTCACCATCTCCTCTCTTCAACAAGGCCAGGATAAATGTTTCATTGTCTCGGGCCGCACTGGTCGATCCAGCAAATCAACTCGCAGCTTTAACCCAAAACAGGCTTAGTTGACGGCTTGAACGTTGGGTCGTTTTTGAGGCGTCGACATTAATTTAATTACAGACTGAAAAAGAAAGATGTTTCAGGCCTGAGAAAATAGCTGCACAGCTTCAGTTGAGTCTTGCTTCTTTCAGGGAACGTCCTTGAAGAAAACGTCTTGGAAGTCCTCAATTGACACCGTGGATAGAAAGTTGCGGATAGCCGTATGGTTATTTTTAAAGTTGGTGGTACGTGGAGAGTTGTCATCTATTTGATACTGATACAGCTCTATCATGACATTCGGGATATACTTGACCAGGGGGACTGAATCGAATGTCTCTTACTGTGGAGGTGGGTATTTTCTAGGTTTCGAGTCTCGGCAGATCGACATTCTCTCTTGTTGACGTGATCTGTCAATGAGATGAGTGACATGTTTGTTGTCTCGTCCCGCTTGCTCGTATGTAGACTCCTTCAGTGTAGATCTTTTCTATCAATTGCTACCCAACATCGTTTCTTTTGTTGCTCAAAACAGATGCATCGCGAAATGATATCCCGTATGGTACTAGCAGTCTAAAGCAAAGTCCTCCCCTGAACGATACGCCACCGTATCGTTCAGGTTCGGCTGAGCAGTGGAGCATCATGGGCAAGGCCCAAAAGTCCAGACGCAGTCCTTTCTGCCGCTGCGGGGAATATTTTATTTTTGTTTATTCTCTCTTGCATGAAGGTTTCAGGCTCTGGTAAACCCCAATAGTGGCTTACGCACGGCTCATGGTGTTTTGGTGGCGACGGTGATGGCCTCGTTGTCTTGTCGTACATACGATTAGAGTATAGTACTACGCAGGGAGCTATTGTTTCTGAGTTAGGACTTGGCTTGTTTTAGTCTCTATCAGCATGGACCATCCTTGATCATCAATCAAGTTTTTGTTTAAGTGACCTCAAAGCTTTGTTTAAACTTCTTCAGCACTACTGACACATATTCACGCGTTCACATGGGATCCGAGACATGTTAACCGAGAACCTTGGTAGGCAGTTATAGTGGAATACATCTCAGCTGCTCAGGTCTTGACTCTTGGAGGCTCGTGTTATTAGTGAGAACTCTGAAATGAGTCTCCTGACTCTCTACATAGTCTGTGCCGAAAGAACCCATCAACTAGCTGAACCGCATCCACAGCGGAATTAATAATCGATTCTATTGACACTTATTTCCACTCTTTAGCATCAGTCTCGAGCAATATCGTCTAAAAACAATAGCTCATGATCCTCTTCAAGAACGGAACTTGCCATTAGACCTGTAGACCTAGTCAAAACCTCAGTTGTTGGCGGTATGCATCGAGTCATGTATTTACTTGGCGATGATAATGATTAAGACACGGCACATCAACAAAAGAAAATATGATCTTGGCACATCAGATAAACATGACCGTAGGCCATGTCCTTATCGTTCAAAAATACTCTCCACCTCATTACTTGTTAAAAGGCAGTCATAAGATGCTGATTTCTCAATGTCAAGAATGTGGTGCTAATACCGGAAACAATACCCTATACCAAACCTATTCAGACATCATCTCTTAAACTTTACCCTTCTATTGAACAGTTTGTGTCATTAACATCACAGAGATAAACCAGATTGAACAAGAGAATGTATTCATAAGCTGTGGTCTGTGCCGCTCAATTGGTGTTCTTCTTCCAGTCTATATCATACCAATGATAAGGACATGCACCATGTAGTTATTATACCCACTTCGTCCCTGTACCCTGCTATATGCTCCCATCCCAACAATCATGGGATCTGCATACATGGATGAGTGAGACCGGGTACAATTATCCCGTTCATCATGCTCCATATTATATTTTCAACTCAACTTCTTTGTTCTCCTCCTTCTGATCAACAATAAGAAAAGTCATTACTCATGATGAGACACAGCTCCAGCCTCGCTTCTCCAAGGCTGACTGTCGAGAGTTGAACCACCAGGGTCCGCTTCGTCCCCGTCTGTGTCCCCTGCCGGACATGAATCTTCTTCGGATCTTTTGTCGTTGCCACCAAGAGCCTAGTCGAGCCCAGCATTCTGTTGATTGCTGAGACAACACAATATGAACAACATCCCATCCTCTGAAACGGAATTAGTATATGGAACTTGGAGACAAGAGAAGAGACGGGTAAACTTACAGAATGGCAGAGATGAGACTCAACACCGGCGCACCCGATTGTGATAGAGGTAGACCCCAGTATGTGTAGTCTTCTGGGAAGACCCCGTCCACTGCAAGGAAGGAGACTAAACTACCGACGAGCACTGTCACTGTGAACGCCCTTAGCAGGACGGCGGGGCCGCACCATGTCTTGTCGTGGTTGACGATGGACCACATGCCAAGACCAACGTCGCAAGCGAGAGCAGCGATAAGAACGGATGCTTTGAGACTAAAAGATTGAAAAGTTAGTCGGTTTCACTTTTTGAGCCTCATGATATACAATGCGATTATATACGCAAGGGTTGAGACAGAACGGATGGAGACATACCCATGGCAGGAGTTGACAGCTCCGGTATATGAAACAAGAAAGACGGCCAGCATCAGAATGACGAGCAGACATGAAACAATCTGCATGAAATCCACCGCGATCCTGACAGCCCGAAGGACAGGTCCGGACGGTTCATCAGCCTCTTCCGGGAGGGGCGTCAGTAAAGGAGTGACCTCCCTGGCGATGGGCTGAGGGGTCGTCGAGAGTCGCGGGAGGGACCGCGGCCTCGGGACGATGCTGAGGTTCAGCGGAGGAGGGCGAGTTCCTTTGCGCATGTTGTCGTCGTTTTCTTGTTGATATTGATTGTTGTTGGTGGTAGTAGAGCAGCTGCTGTAACCCGTCGCAGACGTGGGAGATAGAAATGTCGAGTTCGAATAGGAATCCTGGCCCCTGACCCCGATAAAGTTTCCAAGCATTAAGAAACTGGTATAGAATAATTTGAGTGAGAGTAAGGAAGGAATTCGGTTGTTGATATTGAGAAGAAAGAGAGTGTGAGTATTCCTTTCGTTGATTCTCGATTCGTATTGATTGTAATTGTTTTGAAAAGACAGTGGAAGGAAATAAAGAATGGAAATACCAAAGAACAATAGTAAAGAAGAAAAAAGACAGAATAATAATAATATCAATTGGTTAGAAAAAAGAGAGAGACAAGAGAGAATAAAACAGAAAACAATTCAATAGAAAAATGCATGCGGAACAATTGGACTAATAAAGAAAAGGAAGAAATCCTCCCTTGCATCTTCGGACGGATACTTTTTTGGCGCGCGCCAGAGACGACCTGACGTCGGGTTTGAAACTCTCGCCCCTCGACTCCATTCGGAAGCGCGCCGATACGAACCCTCCTCTCTCGTTAGTGGAAGACCTGAAAGACACCTGAAAGTTCCAAGGATCAGGGGCGGTCCCATATCTTACAGGGGTAGGCTAAAGTGCAGTGCCCAGCAGCCCAGCAGCCCAAACTCTTGGTTATTATGGCATCGGACGAACATGCAGGGGCTCGTCGCACCAGGAACCATTGCTTTCAGTTGGCCACCGCCCAGAGTCAGCCAAGCCAAAGAACTTCCAGCCGCCCAGGCCATGCAAAACAGTGGGAATCCCCCTTCTAAATTTGGTGATATTCACCGGTTTTGAACGGTAACGGAATGATTGAATTCCTCTCTTGGCGCTGAGCTATGCCTTGCCTGCCGCTTTGCCGTGCCCAAGAAAGTATGCAACAAAGTAAAATAAAATGTCATCATGATGCGGTTTTTGATTGGATCTGCGCTTGTTTCAATTGCGATAGTCAGTCTATACGACCATGACATGTTGGCGCGGATAATTCGGCTGCCCAGCTGCCTCACAGCCTCACAGGCCTCCCTCCCTTCTCTGTCGATGCTACCACATGCTACAAGCAGGGGTATCGTCTCGTATCTGCATCATTTTCTTTCTTTTTCACTTGAATCGTTCGTTTATATTGATAAGGTGGGTTCAATCAGTTCAATTGTCATAGCTTTTCCATGCCATTCATGTCATCCATCTATCAATCAATGCCACACCTCACAACCACCACCTTCAACTCAAGCTCAGACTTGCCTTTACGACTTCATTGACATGATCCACGCCATGAACAAATCAGAACAAAGGGTTAGCAGTAGATAACAAAGTATCCCCCCGCAAACGCTCAATATTCAATCAATGTTCGCTTCAGGCCCCGTGTTTCAAATGCCTCGGAAGTATCTGAAGAATCATCACAGCAAGAGTTGAAAGCCCATTCACATTCCAGTCCGCTTAGTCACTTGACCATCACAGATTGCAGCATGAACCGTGAATGCTTATGAATGCATATCATGAAAGCAGTGTTGTTCCTTTGACCTTTCCACTCTCCATCTTGGCTGTTCTCGCACCAAATTGTATCTATCACAACTCGTTAGCAAACAGTAATCAATCCCCACACCAGATCATCACTTACAGCTCGCTTCTTCTCTCGTGAAACAGAACTCATCCCCAAAGACTGCGCAACAAGTCGCAACACCCTTTTTTCCGCATCCAGAATCCCTTCACCACCTGCATTCTCAAAATCACACTTCTCCCACACCGGAGTCTCAATCGCCCATTTGACGAACCGCTCATCAAGGTAGGGAAACCTTACTTCTCGACCCCAGTGTGACATGGCCCGGTCGTCTCGGCCGAGATTCCTCTTTCCGAGCCGGCTCACGTCGAGCTTCAGCTCCTTCACAACTCCAGCGTAGCCACGATGCGTGTAAGCTACACCGTGTCGACCGTACCCGCCAAACAGCTCATCGGCTCCCAGGCCGGACAGCAACACTCGTGCTGTTGTGCTGTAGGGCTGCGGCGTCGCTTCTGTGCTCGTCTGGCCTAACCCTCGTCCTCTGGCGGCAAAGTACAGGGCACAGCCGATCGACAAGTCCATCTCTGTATTGTGGGGATAAATTAGCCGAATAACCTCAGGTCGGTGCTCCAGATTTTCGGCATAAGGCACATTTACCTGTGACAAGTCAGTGCTTAATCTCTGTGCGTCCCTTGTTCACCTACAGTCACGAACCGCCATGTCCTGCCGGGGCAAACGTGGCTGAGCTCTGCAAACGCATTTCTCCCTGTCATTCGATCCGGGCACTTTTCATAGAGCTCCTCTCGCGAGAGATCGGGAAATTGCCCTGCTATTCTGGGGTTCTCAAACGCCACATTAATTAAGTCAATGCATCGATCTGCCTGGATCATGTCATGGCACAATCGCGCAAGCACGGTGCAGTCGAGGCCGCCCGAGAAGAGCACCGCGACTCGTGCATCCGTTGCTGCAGCGTTTGGGGGTAGTGGGACGTCCAAAACTCGTAGTCGAAGGGACTCGGCCAGGCGAGAGCGTAGCTCCTGCACGGAAGTAGAGTTTGACTCAAGTGAAAAACTTTGTTGCGGAATCTCATCATTGAAGACACCAATACTCGACACCTAATAACGTAAGTAGCAGGCTTTTCGGGGTAAATACTCACGCAAAACTCACCAAGGAGATATCGGTAGTCCAATCATGTCGCTCTGGCAAAAGTCCAGCAGAAATATCAGCACTCAAATCCAGAGTATAGCATCCATCAGCTTCAACCTCGGTCCATCCGTCGACCGGCGTCTCAGCAATGCTTGATAGAGAAAAGGGAAGTTCGTCTTTAACAAGCAAAGACCGACGACCTAGGCGATCGCGCCCGTAGTAAAGCCGCTTGGCAGGTTTGTCTAGATAGATGAATGCGAACGGTCCATCGATGTCTCGTAGAACATCCATAACATCGCCTGAGTCCTTGCTGACCTCCGCGAGCAGAGCTAGAATAGCTTCGCCATCATTACCCTGCACGGGTTCTCCTCGAAGAGCCCAAGCCTCTCCATTCCAGCAGAGGACAGATCCTGTGGCAGGATCAACAAACGGCTGTCTCGCTACGTGATCTCCACGTAGTGATAGAACAGTCGACGTAAAGGTAATAAATAATTCACCGTGACTGTTATCGAGCTGTGTCTTCACAGTCCCAGTGTGATCTGGTCCTCTATTACAAAGACATCGTTCCAGCTCTGACGAGAGGGCCTGGTCGGGGCTTGTGTTGATGGAAGCATGGATTCCGCACATCTTGCGCGTTGTAGGTAGAGGGACGCGGTTGAAAGAGTTACCTGGGGCAGTTTTGTTCATCCACCAGGAAGCGAGATATCACGGCTCCACTTTGAAAATACGCTACCCTATACCATTTAATACTTGAGACCTGAGGAGTACTTAGCAATATTGCGTTTGAATGAGATGAACAATTTTATATCTTATTAAGAAACAAGTATAAGATATATTCTCTAGTCTACTGTTGAATTCCCGTTATACTACGGTTAGGAGCATCACTATTTTTCACTAAGAAGGTTAACTCGCCAGCACACATATATTCTCTAGTCACTTAGGCATAGTCAACGTATTGCATAATGTGGGTGTATTTTTATCCCATAGTGTAAGGGAGAGGTGAACTCTAACCAGCTAAACAAAAGCTATTTCTTGCCGAATCGAACTACGCTCTGAAGTGGTGATGGGAGAATGAAGAATGTTGCGCTTCCCTGTACCCAACCTGGGGACATGGACACTCCTCCTAGTGAATAAGAAAAAAAGCATACACGAACCAACTGCCTTAAAAGGCCTATTCCTCCTCGTAAATCTCAAAGAGAGCAAAGCAATCTCCAATGAGTAGTTAAACGTTTGCAATACATGAAAAAGACCCTATCCCGCACTGGGTGGCCTGTGAATAAAAGTTTCGTATCTCGTCAAACCAAAATCTGTTTGGTAATTTTCAGGGAACATTATACAATTTGAGTAAGTCCCCTTTTACTCCTTGCTATATATGGGATCTCTCGGTAAGCCATCGATTACCTAGTCAAAGGTTTGCGAGAAATCCACACTGGACCAGTCCATCATTTGGAAAGGGTCCTGGGAGTTTTGAGAGAAACCCACGTTTGCACTGGGAATCTCGCCAAAGAGCGGCTGATAATTGTTGGTCTTGGCCATACCATTACCGCCGGGGAAGAGTGGAAAATCCATTCCGTCTGCGCCAAAAGAGTCATCGAACCCCTCATCGACATCTCTCAGTGAGTTAGGGGTGAAGAGCATGGCAGTCTCCTGACCGGTTGGCGAGAATTGAGATGTAGCAGTTTGGACAGGGATCGGCTGAGGAATTTGTTGAGGAACCTGCTGGTACATGGGCGGCAGCTGTTGCATCACCTTAGGGTTG
>NC_026474.1:1921956-1963613 GCF_000240135.3 Fusarium graminearum PH-1
GTCGTTTTGAGGAGGCGTGGGGACACTGTTATATTCGATCGAAGATGGTGTCGACATGTTGCCCAGAGGGGGGGTCTGCTGCTGAACGCTACCAGCAATGGACGGCAACTTCTTGCCGTTAGTCTTGGTTCGGACGTAGGTCCAGCCGTGAGCTTTCTCCATGTGCTGTTTGCAGTTCGATTCACGCTTTGACTTGTAGGGGCACGGTTTAAACGAGCACTCATACATGGCGGGGGCAGCAGAGTGCTTGTCGTTGTGGTGACGATCCATCTCCTTCTCAGTGGGCCAGCCATAGGTGTGGTACTTGCAAGTCGAGACAGGGCACTTCCAAGGGCGAGAGTGGGTCTTTTCGTGCTTTGTTAAATCGCATGGCCTCTTGAACTCTTTGTTGCAGCCAGGCTCACGGCATTTCTTGGGGGCCAGTTCCTCGGGAGAAGCGTTCTTCTTGCGACGAGCCATAGATCGCTGGATCTCCTCCTCATCCTCCAGCTGTTGACTAAGGGAGCGCTTCATTTTCATTGGCGCGTCGTCGTCTGTCTCGACAGGCTTGCCAGTGTCCAGGGAAATGTAAGTGCCGTCCTTGCGAACACGAACGAGCTCAGCAGGACGACCGTTCACAGAAAGGCCACCGACGAGCTTGATCTCATCAGATCTTTGTGGCAAGTTAGTTGGGTGGTTCAAGGGAACGAAGCTGGGTACATACGCGTCGATATCCATTTCGTCGCCGCTGTTCTTGGCGGCAAGTTGTTTTCCGTATTCTAAAATCTGATCCTTAAGGTCGAGGAAGTATCCGTTAGTGTAAGGCCGGTCTGCGGGTCGAATTTGTTCGCGGTCGCTAAGATATTCGACTGTCGCCTGAATGCATCGGACGGATGTAAGGCAGAAATCCAGGTACAAGGTTGCTGATTTAGCCTTCTCCTTTAAAGACAAAGTCCGATAAGTATTTTCCCAAACGCCATTATTAGTCAGAAGCTGACTTACCGGTGCCATAAAGATCAGGGTTTTCTCAAGATCTCGCAAGCAAATAATTTCCTTTGATTGAATTCTCCTAGGAATGTCAAGCACAATAGGCTTGAACTCTTTTAGGGTCGGCTTGGCCAACAAAGGGCGTAAAGTGTGCTCGTGAATACGGCTGAAAGCTTTTGATCCCAGTGAAGGGAGCTTCCCCGTTGCTGCGGCGGCGGCGGCGGATCTTGTGAGGCATCGTGTTTGCACCTTTGCCTCCTTTGATGCAGTGACCGCGCCCCGCTTCTCGTTTGTGGAAGCTACTGATGTACCCAAACCGCTATCGGAATGGTCCTCAAGAGCCCGCGAAGTGCGGCCTCTGGGGCGCAGGGTGCGCCTCTCTTCTTCTTTTGTCATCTTGGGATCGACGATAGGTCCCTCGAGGAAGCCGCGAGGGATAGGAAGACCGGTGTCGCGAAGAGTCATGGGCTTTGACATGGATGACAGAGAGAGCTCTTGGGTCTTGGCAAGAGCCTCGTCGATGTCGTTGAGAGTCAAGGCCACACGTCGACGGTTGGCATCGACGACATCATCCAGATGGGACTGGGCTCGAGGCAAAGTAGGAGGGACAAAGGCAATGTCCGAAGTCAAAGATGGTGATGTAGGAGAGTGGAAGGTCGCACCCTTACGGAGGGTAGAGCTGTTCTTAAAAGACAAGGCATTCTCGGTGTCGCAGTCCGGACGAGTCACCGGAGTCCTTCGACGAGGGTGGGAGAAGGACATGGCTTAGATGCAAGGTGGGTATGAGGTAAAAGGACAGTCGACTGATGGCCAGAGGTGTCCTGAAGCTAAGTCGGGGAGTCCCGTTAGTTCAAGAGCTTGACCTTTGAATACAAGCAGGTGCTTGGCAGTGAAGGACGGAGATGTGAGTCACAGTCGGTATTCCTAACTCCCACACCCAGGGGCAAAGGCAAGGCGAAGGCCCAGAGCGTTGATCAAGGCCAGGTTGAGGTATCTGGTGATTGATTGACCAATGCTGACGATTGAAAGCGATGCCAGTAGAACGTAAAAAAGATAATAGTCGACGTCAAGAGACGAAGAACCAGATGTAGAAATGAGATAAAATGTTAACCGTACCAGGTCAGAGATGAAAAAAGTGACCGAGGATTGATCAGCTTTACGTCGGCGAGCCAATGTGGTGCAGGTGGCGCGGGATGACAGGGAAGGCGAGTAACGAGCGACTCGGACTGATGACTTCCTCAGGCGGTAGATTGATTAAAAAAAACACACACACGATGAGCTACGTCCAAACGACGAGTATCGATTTGAAATACAGACGGTAGAACGTCTGTGCTGTGTTTCGTTTCGTTGCGTTGCGTTGCGATGGAAAAGGCGGGTGGAATTGGAGAGAAAGATCAAGACGGACGGACAGGGCGGAACAGGGCAACTATAATATGAGTTGATAGAGAGGGTGTACAATTCCGCAGTCAGGGCGTGTGGAATTCCAAGAATCGAGTTGTTGAAGCAGGTGGCGGCCTCAGGATAGAGAAGCCAGAGAGTTAGAGATGAGAGTCAGACTTGAGAAGGAGGTGAAGAAGGAAGACAGGATGGATGGACGGTGAAATTCAGTTGGCGTCTCTGGACGAGGTTATGCTTAGAAACCAGCTGGGGGTAAACCTCAGCCCATCCTGACTGCTGCCTGGAAGCCCCTCCCGTAAGGGTTTAGGGCATCCAAGAAGGGTTTAGAGCAGGGCGGGCGGGCTGAGGCGTAGTCTGTGCGGAGGAGGAGTCCCCCCTGCTCGAGGTCGAACGTGATAGGCCAGATCCTGTACAGTACAAATGTCGCTAACAGAAGAGAGACCTGTTAAACTCTCGTCGCTCATTAATTTCCCTCCAATTCTCTCATTTCCCACCAGAATCCGCTCCAATTCCTGAGCAGAGCCGCAAGACGCTTGACTTTGGGCTTAGAACCTCGGGTACCTCGACTATGACAAACAACATGACTGTATCCCCACAAACTCCGCCATTACCGACACTTCCCTTTCCTTTTACTCGCACCCAAGTCCCAGAACCTTTGTGGTTCGGTTCATTAAATTGATTGACTGTTAGAGTTATTCCCAGTTTTAGTGAGGCAGAACAATTTCCAGACCTCTCATTGATCTCATTTCGAAGCCAAGAACAAGTTGAATGTTTTTGGGGGCCGGAAACATACCCGTTGCGTATCGACTGTCGTGGCCCTTTGCGTACTCGACAAATGATACAACATCCCTCCTGTTTTAGACGCAACTAAATCTTATGGCGGTTGTCACGATCGCAGCCCCAGACGTAAAGGGGGAAAGCAAAAAATGGTGTTGTTGATTGTATCGCCGAAACGCGGATGACGTCGGGTTGTTTGTTCGTTTCGCAGAAATGGCACAACCAGCGTAGTGAACCTATCGAAAACGCCTTGCGGAGAGTCTGCAGGGATCGACACCCCACTGGCGCACATCGCATCTTTTTGGTGGTCCGTGACTTGGTCAAACCGTCAGTAATACAGTATGGCTGCTGCGGTCTGGTCTGGTCCTGTTCAGTGCTCTGCTTCTGTTCCGTATGATCCTCGTGTGGACATCTTCTAGTATCTCAACTTTGGGCCGTCAAATTCGCCCATTGACATTGACTAGCATAAACGGGCCATTGGGTGCTATCCCATTCGTTCCCGCCGACTGATGGTGTTGCACACAAACTGCACACTGTACTTGAATTGATTGATGCATTGCACTTCGACCCTCCACCTCAGCCCTCTTTGACGGCTGTGCCTGTAACGGCGTTGCGCTGCCTCTTTGCACCCCTCTTGACCGCATTAAACTCTTGGATTCTTTACCTGCATGGAGAGGACCTCGAAATGTTTTGATCCACCATGTTAGGAATGGAGCTTGAATTTGGTTGAGAGGGGAACTCGCCAACAACCAAGACATTAGGACATGCATGCATTACCGTCTCCAGACCCTTTGAGCAGCAGATAACAAACACGCTCAACCGAATCAAGGCAAGATCGTCAGAAAGAGAGATCCTTCCATGAAAGAGGACACGACGACTCACACCGTGCCCGGCTATCAAGCATATAGTCGCTTATCCTCAGATCAGGAATGAACACCAGACCAAAGCTCTCGGTCTCAAAGAATTCTCCTTAACTGGTCTGGTTCCTGTTCCCGTATCCATCCACATTAACCAGTGGCCACCGCCAGCGCCTGCTCCCCGTCCTATCGTGCGGATCCACGACCAATCGACCAGGTTAGTAGTCCTCGCATTGCTCCACGCATAGGGCTGCTTCTCGGTGCAGGGGTTGGTCGAAACGATTGTCATGTCACCGTTGACTCAATGGCCGGCGATTTCCCTTTCGGGTCCTAGAACGTGGACCCCCATCTCCCCAACTGTTACATTGCATTCGCATTCATCGCACTGCTAACCCTTCAGAGGTCTTGTCCTGAAGCATGCGTCCCAGACTGCGACCGCTGTGCTAGATCCACCGGTCAGTATCGGCCACAGCCAAACGTTGTTCTTGAGAAGATGCATTTTTCTATCGATCTGAAGAGTCATCGTTGCCGCCGGCTTTGAAACTTGCATCAATCTGCCACCAGTCTAAAGATTGCAAGTCTTGGCATGCTAGCATGTAATTTGTGGGAATATGCAAAGGTTCCTTGTTGTAGAGGGGGGCTTTCGTATGAAGACATCGTATTGCTGCCAAGCTTAGGAATTCTGTCATCCAGTGTCAACAGACCAACGCACGTACGCAATCCCAAAAACACTCTTTCGACCAAAATAACCATATCCTACGTACGCACGTCTCCACGCAAGCGAGACGTTTTGGCCAGCCCCTGCATTCATTTGTTTATTTCATCAGGACTTTTTGTACATCTAACACCAGAGTCCTACCTTAGTATGCTGTCGTCAACTTTGAAAAGTCCCTGCCATGGGCCAATAGGAGCTTACTTTATCAAGCAGCCTATCCCAGACCGGGGACATATTTGGATGCCTCGAGTCGTGAGCCCCATTCTCAAGGCACCCGTATTTCTGGTTCGCAAAGGATACGTATGCATTTCTGGATACCATGGAACAACTGACCAGTGACACCAGCCGTTCTCAAACGGACTGTTTTCTTTTTTTACTTATCCCTGTGCGACTGGTCCCTTGATGGCACTGATGACGGCTGTTAGTCGCGGCATTCGGGGACGACAAAAACAAGCTCGAAGGACTTTCGCTACAAGCTTATTTGGGAGTTTGTACCCTGTATGAACCCATGATCAAAGCCTCGAAAGTTAAGGCCTTTTATTGGCCAATATTATCTGGTTGATGCTTCGTAAATGCCAAATCCTTGTGACGATCGTATAATTGTTCCCATCGAGGGTCTTTGCACGTCGTTGCCTGCCTATCTTTAGTCCAATGATAAACGCAAGTTTATATTTGGCGATCTCTAGTAGTGTCTCATATCATGGCGTGATTATGGACTGTTGAGTAAGGGTCTTTTTCATAGATCGGATAACGCACCTCAGCGGAATTAGATCCGGCATGCAGACTATGAAGTCGCTTTGGCTTTTGGCATCAACCAAAGTTGGAGTGACCTAAGCAATGATAACAGCGCCTATCTCCACATGATAAGCATTTAGATAAGAGATGAAATGATACATTCTCTTTGGCGGCTCGTCTTGATTCAACCGTGACGCCCATCAATATCATTATTGCATCTAATAGAACGTTATTTGGTGGTTGTACGTGAAAGTCAAAGCCTACCTAATATTGACTTCTAATACAAAATTATACTGAATTTACTTCACATTTAAAACTTGAGAGAGACGCAAAATCTCATCAAAACTTCAATTCAACTGCTACATCAGACTGTATCTAATTAAAAAGATCGATAAACTGACTACACATGCCAACTCCAAGAATTCATCCAGCTCTACCCCAACGTTACGATCTATCTAGATGTACGGAGGGTGCGCAGGGTATTCAGGGTATTCATCATGCTCGGGGATCGGAACAAACGGCGCTCTCAAATCACTCTCAGTCAGTGGTGAGACCGCCTGAGAACGGCCAATAGATGACCTAGACGTGGGCCTACAACGCCGTTCCCCTCGCAGCGCCGCAACTCTGTCATGGACCGGAGGACGCTCGCAATCTCTAGGTTCTGACGCGGGACGAGGGAGACGATCCATTACGTTCATGTTCCCGCGACGGGCACGGCGGCGAGGACGTCCCTTGTTGCCAGTGTTGTCCTGATTGCCCTCCTGATCCCCACTCGTTGAACCGACGCTGTCGCTGTTACTGAGTGAAGCTTGTAGCTCGTAAGGGCTAGGATCTGTGCGAATGTCGTGTGATGTCGCCCTCAGACTTTCGCTCTCTACACGGGAGCTCTCGCTGGAGACCTGCAATTCGTAGGGACTGGGATCCAAAAAGTTGTTGACACTTCTGTTTTTATTTTGACGGTTAGAAGGTAACTGAAGATTCGTCAGCTCGATTCCATCTCTTCCATGACTTACCTGTAATCTGGAAGGCTGGCCAAGAAAACGAGAACGATAGAGTTGCTTGGCGTATCCGTAGGAAGGAATCCCTGAATATTCAGGTGCACTCTGCTCCGGAGCAGGATAGCTCATTTGATCCTCCGGTTGATAGCCATCGGGCTGGTAGGATCTCTCAGGGGCTCTCACCGGACGTTCGTTCAAACCTCCACACGAGTAATCAGGCGCCTGCGTCTGACTTGCTCCTTGAGAGCCTCCAACACTACTCATTGGTTGTGTGACAAAGTTGCCATATTCTCCACGAGTGATGTTCATCTGGTGCTCGATGCAGTCACGACATGATCCAATCACGGTCGTGCGAATTGTGAGTTTGCAATGAGTACCGCTAGGGTATAGCCAAGAAGACAGAGAGAAGCAGGTAAAGCAACCATCAACTTGGTCCTCCCAGCACCGGTCCGTTCGGATGAGCTTGCTGTGTCGACAAGAAGCGTAGTAGTAGACGTGATATTTACACATGATGGGCAACAGTTTGTTCATATCAGCAGTAGAGGTGATAATTTCCAATGTAAAGAGGCTTGAAGATGTACGCCTTTGGTGGTTTAGGGTTCGGATTCTTCGTCGACTGTGTAGGTAGTCAAAGAAAACTGTGGTAAATGTGTTTTGAAAGCTGAAAGACATCGAAATGGGCATCTGAGATAACTTATACGTGATGTCTTGATACAAGGAACAAGCTTCTATGTAGTCAGCCTGGTGGTTAATAGTTGAAAAGGAGTAATGAGAACTTGAACAAAGCCTTTGATGATTTTCTTGTTCTGCAACACAAAAGAAAAGTCGGACTATCGTAGCAAAACTTTGAGACAAAGTCATTCAAACACCCCTTTGTTCATTTATCATGACAACGAACAAACCTGCGGTACAAATACAATAGGGTCTCGCGCACGCATCTTGCTGAACAACTCATCTTGAACAGTTTGATGTATCAGTCCAGGAGACGTACCTCATCCTTTTAAAGCAAACCACTTTTCACCATTTGCCCATCATGCCATTGTCCATTTTCTTTCCCTGTTTCAGTCGCTTCATCACAATGTCTCGTCCTAAGGAGAACCAGGCGACTGTCGTCGCTGGACGACGACAAGAAGAATGCCCGAAAGTAGCAACACTCTGCCCTGCTCCGAGAGGGGAAAAGGAAACGCAGCACTATTCAGATGGTGGGAGTGATAGTCTTGTTCCACAGGCTCGAGACAATGCTCAGTATGAGATCGACGAATCCCGTCAACGCCAGCCCTCAGCCCTGAAGAATGTTTGGCGCTTCTTCTCCAGTGAGTCTTCATCCAACCCCCCAGTCCCCAAGAACGAACTAAAGCATAAGAGAGACTCTGATGCTTGGTCTGCCATTGATCTAACAAGCCCCACCAATGAAGGTAGGTACATAGCACCGCAACCATCGCCATATCCCCAAGACCGACGCGGAAGGACTACTCGGCTCGATGAGTCTCAAATGCAGCCCTACTGGAACACGCCCTTTCGTCCCGAAAGCCCAATGCCCCCCGTCTCAGACTCAACTATCTGGCCCTTTTCTAACGATTCCGAGCCCGAGGAGGTTTTGGACATAGAGATAATTGCCTGGAATCGTGGGCCACGCCGGACTGTGCGCATTGTGCATGGTGACCCACGTCAAGCAGTACAACCTGCCCAAGCTGCGATCATTGTCGGTCCTTCTACAGACGATTCCTCATCGGCATTTGAAGATGAGTCGTATGAAGAAGAGGAAGAGGAGGATATTGTCGTGCAAGCAAGACGGGTGACCAGAGTAGGGAGAGCTACTCTGATCAAATTGCCTGAACTCAACAGAAACCAGAACCAGAACCAAGACGTGCAAGAGAGCCGTCCGCCTTCCGTAGACCTAGCTGACTGTTGAGTTGAGAGAGATGATGCGCAAACTCCTGCTCGATCAGAGTAAGGGTGAGGAGGTTGTACTAGAGGAAGAGGTGAGTTGGTAACGCAGAGGGCTGAACCGCTGGTGGTCACAAGTCGGGAATCTTGGTGTTTGAGCTGGGCCTCGAACAAGAAGTTATAGCTGGCCGATAACTGGTGTAGTAGTATTCAAATCGGAGTTTCTGGTAGGTTCTCGGTTGAATATTTTGTTTCATAGAAATGTCGTTTGACAGTTCTCAAATCTAGGCTGAGCCATCTCGTTCAATTTTGTCTCTATGGGTATCGTGGGACTTTCCCTTTTTTCTTATAATGTGATCTTTTAAACCATATCTAAACATGCGCCCAACCTCGCTCAACAAGAACCTGCATCTCGTTAATCAGACAAAACTCACCAGGCTCTCTCCTCCCCATGCCCTCCTTCTCCCACGCCGCCACGCGCCTTCTCACCACCCACGAGTCAAAGGGCGCCGACACCCATCGCATGATGCGGTTGATCCAGAGGCCAGAGAAGATCTGCCATGTAGACACCCAGGCACCTTGCTCGGGATGCACGGCCTTGTATGCAGCCGAGTTGTAGCCTACACGGACGTGTGGGTTGAGATATACACCTCGTGTTTTTGTGAGAGGGTTATCTGCGTGGATCAGACAGCACTCGCAGCCTTCGAGGTGGTGTTTTGCTAAAGAATCTGGAATGCCGCGGAACCGAAGTTTCGAAGATGAAGTGAAAGGCTCAGTAGGCATGGCAACTAAGATAGTATCAGTAACTGTAATCTCGTCTTAAGGGTGTCAAACGGACCAATTCCGTTCCAGCAACTCGCGACAGGCACGGCATCTAGATGGTTAACGAGCGCATTCCTTGAAACGCTCGATTTAAAGTAAGGCCATGTGTGCATCGCATGCGCATAGCCAGAAGTATCCCTCAGCGCAAATGTATCATAATACTCTGGCGGTCTCGAGAAGTCCAATGAGCAAGCCGCAGCGTAATCGCCGCCATTTGTACTCAACAGCTTGAGGATATCTTCGGTCTGTAGTTATGTGAGAAGTTGTGCGCCAACGGCAGCAAGTGACATACCGTAAAGACAACATCGTTGATAAAGAGAACCTTGTCGAAATGCTGGCCCTTCTTTTGCAAATCAATCAGGTCCCTCAACGTCCTGTTCCTCAACTTGGCTAGGTACGGTATCCTTCTTAACTCGCGCTTCCCTCTCGACGTATCAATCCAGCCCTCGGTTTTATCCGGATTCTCAATCTCGTCTTTATGCGTCGTATCTGACATGTCTACGCGATGTGGCACGCCCATATTCTGCAGCGCCAGCGCCATCTTGTTCAGTTCACGCTTTGTCTTGTCCCAGCTCCCGCTCTCGTATACGCTGACAAACACATTGTCTTTCCCTAGGGTCTTAGATAGCTCTATCACCGCAGGAGCCCAGTGGTCTCGTATCACGCGCTCGTTGTTGAAGTGCATGCTGGCGATGTAGATTCGCTCCGGGGGCTGCGAGAGCTTTGGAGCTGGCGTATGGTCGGCATCGAGGAGGTTTTTGTGGATGCGAAGAACATCGAGGATATTTACGAGGACTAAGAGGACCAAAACGATCTTTGGAAAGCGCGAGCGGAGGAGGCGACGGAAGTAAAGGCGGTTCGTACGGGAGACCATGATTCCTTATTCGCGATGATGACAGCGAAGCAGCATTGTAATGGCCTGATTAGTGTTGAAACAGGTATATGTTATACCGTGCGACGAGTTTAGCAGGAAGAAATGCGAAATATTATCTAAGAAGAAAAATCATGATCGAATTTGACTGATGTTTAAGAGAACAGAGTATGCATCCCTTGCCTACCTGCCTGTAGGTAGATCATGTCAACTATTGGAGTGCAGCGAGTTACAGTACCCATCTGGATTTAGCCTTAGGTTTCTTGCCGATAGCCCGCCCTACAACATCGTCATTGCAGGGGTGCCATTAGGTCCCCCATGAGGGGCTCTTCTGCCCATCACTTTGTGTATCACATAGATCCCTACATGTGAAAAGCCAGATATTATTAAGTTACAGAGTACAGGTTACAATATAGGTACTCTAGACCTTCAAGTGCCAGACCATGACTCATAGACGATGATCCGGGGTACATATTATAGTCTAGCAGTTGATAGGGGCTTAAGCTCCCCTGCTAAAACGGGATAAACCATTTCACTCATTACAATGGACGTTTCAGTTCTTCCATGATCAATTCGTTCAAGTACTTAAATAAATCAGGCGAGCTTCTTTATACCTTCAACAGTTTACATTTCGTAAAAAGAAATTTGAGAGATTGGCTTCGTCAAGTACCAACGATTCGTTTCTCCATTGGACTCCAGCATTTCTTCCATTGATCAATGTCATGATGACTCTGCAAGCCATGACCCAGGCCCAGGAAAATCCACTATGTGGTCCATGAATACTCCCTTGAGCCTCTTGGATCTCAATCCAATAAACCACCTACGCTGCCATCTATTTGGCAAAGTGCAGGTCGTATCCGAGCCACTTCCTTCGGAGAATAGCCTCGACGGAGAGGCCAGGATAACCATAGGTGAGGGGCAGGAAGAAATACCAGCCAGCAACGACTAGAGCCAGAACGACACCGCAAGCGATCCAAGCGGAAGCCATGCTCTGGCCAGAGAATCGCTCACGGGCGGTGACGTGGTGCCTGGGGCTGACAGGACCCTTCTTGTCCTTGATGGTGATCTCCTCAGCAGGCTCTGAGTTAAAGATGAACTCAAGGAGAGCACCGGCGACAAGACAAGAAGCAAGGTGAGCTGGAAGGTAATGATGTAAGAAAAGCTGTCGTCCCATAAGGAAGAAGGGGAAGTAGTGGGTAGCCCAGGCCAAGAAGAAGAAGCCGGTAGAGTTATACAGGCGAGACCGGGTACCTTTTGAGTTTGTCAGTGTTGGATTCATCAATTGGGATTGCAGCATTAACTTACGGCGGTCGAGAGCATCAATTCCACGGCGCAGAGAGACCTGATCAGCAAGAAGAATACCAGCGTACACGGCGAGAAGACTGCTGGCCAACCACCAACCGACTGGGTTACCAAGGAAGTAAATCTGCTGGCGGGTTTCACTCTGAGTCCAGAAGCTGACACCGCGGAGCAGGAAAGGCCACTGGTAAGGGTGGCTGGCATAGGGGTGGCTACTGGTGAGCTTGCTGTTGTGGTAGAACATAGCACGCTGAAGCTCGAACCACTTCTGGAGGAAGGGAAGAGACTTGACCTTGCGCTCGGGCTTCTGACGACGAGGGTGATCGGCCTCAAGCGAAGCAATGTCCTCGGCGATCCAGACGTTGGAGCTGGGCGCAATCTGCTTGTTACCGTTGATCTCCTGCTGCTTGTAACCCCACTCAGGCAGAGGCTTGGTGTGAGTCCACATAGCGACCTTGCTTGGGTTGTGGATAAGCTTGAAGTGACCAGCAACCGACTTGAAGTTTTGGTTCTTCTTTCCGTGCTCAAGGCGAACCTCAAAGAGGGTTTCCTTCTCGCGCTTGCCGAGAGCCTCTTCAGGTGTGACAGCTGTGAACTCCTGGTTGGTGGGGTAGTAAGGAGAGGCAACATCGTGAGAGAGGAGGATCTTGTCAGTACCAACGTGGCGAAGACGGACCAAGTCGTGGTTCTTGACGATGCGGCCAGGCGTCTTGTTGTTGTCAGCGGGCCAGATCTCCCAGTAGTTGTTGGTGTCATTGTAAGGGTAGCCGGTGATCTGCTGGCCCTGGCTGGAAACACGGCCGTCGTCGTATCGAAGGGGGTAGCGGTCCTCGTGACTGTGGAGGTAGGTCTTGGTCTCCTTGTGTCGAATAGTGATGCTGTCGTAGTACTGGATGTCAATCGCATTGGCCAACATGACGTTGTCGCTAAGGGTCTCCTGGAATTCGGGCGTCATGAAGTCGTCACCAGGACCAGATCGGTAGAGAACAGCGAAGTGAACCTGGAACCAAAAAAGGTAGAACAAGAAAGGCAGGACGATCAGGCCAAAGGCACGGGCAGCAAAGTGCTTGCCGAACTCTTGCATACTAATAGCACCGCCGGGGCGGTTGATGTTGAGAAGATCCCAGAGGTCGATAACGACGGCACAGCCAATGGTAACGAAAGCAAAGACACCGACGTACTTGACCGAGATATCGCAAGAAAGAGCGAAACCGGTAAGGATAAGCCACTTCCACCACTTGCGGGAGAAGGGCTCATGTCGAAGCTTGTACCACTTGATGTAGAAAAGAAGACTGCAAGCCATGGCGAGAACGAGAGTAGCATCCAAGAGGATAAGTCGGGTCTGTCCAATATGGGCATTGTCAAGAAGGAGAAGACCGGCGGCGAGGACACAGGCGGGAAGACTGTAGCCAGACTCCCACATGATGAGGTATGTAACGGCGACAGTCAGGGCGCCGAGGGTGGCAGGCAAAGCTCGGAAAGCCACGTAGGGGATCTTATTCGCGATGTAGGAGTCACCAATGTTATCGAAGTGGAAGTGGCCATCGTAACCGACCAGCCAGCCGACAAAGGCGAAGAGGAGCTTGCCGAAAGGAGGGTGGACATCGAAGAAGTAGGTTCGCTCGAGGTAATAGGAAGCGAACTGCAGCGTCCAAGTCAGCCATTGTGCTTAACAATTGGGATATTCGATCGAAAGCTTACCTTTCCAAAGTGCACCTCGTCAAACACAACCTCGTTAGGGTGGCTGATACCCCAGAATCGAGTCACGAAGGACAAGATAGTGATGACGGCAAGACCAATCTTGTGCTCGGTCTCGCTCTGGGCAGCGGCCCGTTGAGCACCAGCCTTAGCAAGCTTGTCAAGCTCAGGGTTGGGGTTGAAGGACTCTTCAGAGGGTTTCTTTGATGGCGCGCCTCTCTGTCGCAGGCTGCCCTGCGAAGGCGAGGAGCTTCGAGCCATGATGGATCTCGGTTAGCTATATGATGCGATTGTTAGTCAAGGGGCGCTTCGATCCTAGAGTTGAAGAAAGAGAGAAGTCCATGGCTTGCATGAAGTACTGCACAGTACTACACTGCACGCAATAGACCAAACACGTCTCACAAACGGCCCAGAGGAATGACGGGTCTCAAACTTACCTCAGGGGTTTGATAGAGGTGCCCTGAGTTACACCAAGAGATAGATAGAGAAGAGCAAACGGAATAAGGTTACAAAGGAATGAGAGAAGGATAGGTAGAGGTGACTGCACAAATAAGAATTGCGCACCTCTTTTAAGATCGACAAAAAGAAGAAGACGGAAAAGGAAAAAGGGGTGGTTTGATAAAATAGAAATAAAAAAAGAGATGCCTCCCTTTGGAAGAAGTTATTGAGGACAAGATCCAATCCAGCGATGGGACGAGACGGGAGCGAGCTACTAGTCTCACTAATTACCGTCGAGGACAACCTGGCCAGCTTGCCTCTTCTTTTTTTCTTACCTTAGCTCAAGCCCCTGTCCTTTGGGGATGGACGCAGGGGTATGGAGTAAATCGATTGGATTTATACCCCACTCATCCAGTAGCTCTCAGCCATTTGACAGCTACTGCTAACAAATTCCATGTCTTTTTAGGGGATTCAATAGAAGCTATGGGCCCAATTACGCGGCGTTTGAGCTTGACTGACTCCACTATTACCAGCTTTCAGCTTGGAGAGAACATGCCGTACAAGGCTGATTGAGACTGATACCCAAGAGATACGGAGGCAATTGGATAACAGAACAAGCACAAATGTTCTGTCCATCAATACGCAAGATCGATGCCGTGGATTGGATCGCGAGAGAAGCATTTAAAGCACATGCATGCTGCACTAAACTATACCCGGGCTGCTTCTCTTTGAAGCATGATCCCGGCTCCAGACACGGATCAGAGCAAACAGCGTGCTATCCCCAATATGGGGTTGAATAAGACTTCAATAGAGAAAGCTCGTGCTTATCATTCACCGAACAAACGTCTTCAAGTATCTTTTGCTTGCACTGGCTCATTGAAACTCTTAACAAAGACTCCAGTGTATTAGATCCCGTCATCGAGGTAAAAGCCACCAACTATCATGAAATAAAGCCATGGTCCTTTGGTGTTGTTTGTCATACGAATCATATGCACAAAGAAAAAACAGATTGAGGCCATACAAACAGGGAAATAGCATTGTATGGGCCAGGTTTATCATGATGCCACGGGAATGGTTTCATACAGGTATGACACAATCACAAGGACCATTATCTGAGGCTCTTATACTAGGTAATCGGCCTCATCTCGAACCACGTCTATATCATGGAAAGAGGACATGTACTTTGTGTTTTGGACCCTGACCCATGGACCAATTTTTGGTGCCGTCTAGTAGTGGGTAATAGAAACATTGACCTTGGTTTGAGAACAAAAATAAATAGCCCAAGAGGTCTGGTCTAAATAGCTTAAACTGTCCTACTAATTTCGTCTCCCATGTTTCCCGCGGCCAATTGTTCCTATCCCAACGGCCGTGTCCGGAGGGCGTAATGCGGGGCATTACGGTAGACGTCGTCAGATCTACATACCAAAAGTTACCTTCAGTGAGCCGATCAACGGAGCTCAGTAGCTGCAATTAACTGATTCAGAGTATGTACCTTGGTAGTATTTGAGTAGATTGACAAGAACAACCGATAACCAATTCCAATTGATTCTTTCAAGGTGTGTTATGTGTCTTATTAATAAGCTTCGGCAGTCCCCTCCGAATCGTCACCGAACCTCCGGGAGCTCTCGTTCAAAACACGGCATCCAAACCTTGCCTCAACTCTTGCTTGTACTAACTAAGCTAACTCTTGAACCCAACTTCAGACAACTCAACATCTCCATTTAAACTACAGGTACGTCAGCAACTGTCAACATCAGTTTATGTTCTGCAATGTCTTTCCTTCTCGTTGCTCGTAGAGCTCCCCGCTTTATTACTTCGTCTATCCGGGCAGCTCCTCGTCAGCATGCCATTGCCATAACAGCAGCAAAGTTCACACGTTCAAACAGACACCAATCCACAATGTCTTCCGATCAGCAGATTGTCTTCACCAAGAACGCCCCCGCGGGTAAGCTACCTCTACTCTCCATCTCTATAATGCTTATACTGACCATATCCAAGCGCTTGGCCCCTACGTATGTTGAAGCTACCCCTCACTGACAGGAACAAACACTCATCAAATTTCAAAACAGTCTCAAGCCATCAAGACCCCCCACATGATCTACTGCTCTGGTCAGATCCCTCTCACCCCTGAGGGCGAGCTTGTTCAGGGCATCACTGAGCAGACCCGTCAAGCTTGCAAGAACGTCCAGGCTGTCGTCGAGGAGGCCGGTTCATCCCTCTCCAAGGTCGTCAAGACCACTGTCTTCATTTCTGACATGTCCTACTTTGCTGTTAGTACTGCCAGGATGCCACTGTTATTCCGATTGCTCACCAATTGTAGGAGATCAACACAGAGTACGAGAAGTGGTTCTCTCACAAGCCAGCCCGTAGCTGTGTCGCTGTCAAGACTCTCCCCAAGAACGTCGATGTCGAGGTTGAGGTTATTGCTCTTCCTTAAATGTCTGGAATGAACAAACGAAATGAATGGTGATCATATAGCACTCAATAAAAGAAGTTATTTCGATCAGTAACCCAGTCTGTTCGCCTATGTGCTTTCAATTGGCTTTCTCTTCTCCTCACATAGTACCTAGGCAAATACGGCCAACATATAAAGTAGTAAAGCAATTGGAAGAAAACATAGCGAACACATAGACACCGTTGAAACTGATGGTCGTGATTTCTTTCATGAGTTCGATTATATCTACTAGTAGTCTCATGATAAATAGTCCAAATCTATTCTACGACTATGTTGGATCCCAAAGTCTATTTAAGCGCTCCACAGAACGATCCTGCCATCGACACCGCTTGCTATAATCGTTGTCAGTTTCCAAAGTGTGACATGAATGACTTTGTGACTTACTGCTGAACTTGGTAACGCGGTCACCAGAACTCTCAAAGGGCCGAACGGTGCTGATGGTGTTTTGGTGGGTGGTTTGAAGCTGAGTGTCATCCTTAGCCTTGCCCTTGAGATCCATCTGCCTGAACATGTTCAGAGCAGACTCCTCACGGTGCTCGCCCAGACCAGGGCCGCCCTTTTGCTCAATGGGACCAGCCAACTGCCAGCCACCCTCGCCGCCCTGGAAGCGGAAAGCCTCGCAGTCGTAACCAGCAGCGATAATCTCATCTTCACTGGTCCAGATCAGACTCTTGAAAGGAAGCTGCTGAGTAGAGACAGTAACAACAGCACGAGGGGCTTGGTCGGGGCCAGAGGGGTAAACGACAGTGATGCTGCTGTCATGAGCTGCAAAGGCAAGACTGTCTCCGCTGGGGGAGAAAGAAACGGAGTGCACCCATCCAGCCGAGTTGTTCAGATACTCTCCGCAAACGGTGTTGAATGGGAGACGCTCGCCCCAAACTCCAGGGGGAGGACGAGCGTCCATACCCTTGATGAAGGCGGAGAAGACTCGCGCATGAGCATCGGTGGATCCAGCAGCCAGAAGGACTGAGTTGGGGTGCCAGGCAACACTGGTGATGGTGCTGCGGATAGGCTTCTTCAGGTGCTTGGACACCCACCAGTCGTTCTCCTCCTCGAAGTAGCAGACAGCAATGACCCTGTCACCGGATCCGACGGCAAACTTGTTCTCGGAGGGAGACCAGCGCACGAAAGTGGCGGCTCGGCTGATTCGAAGAAGGACGAGAGTTGGTTTATAGCCTTCAGGGGAAGGTTCCCAAACGATAGCGTTACGGTCTGATAGTATAAGATGAGCCGTTGAGCCAAGATATGATATAAGCAGTAGACTAACCCTGAGAGCATGTGACAATGCGCCCACTGTTAGGGGCAATATCAACACCAGTGACTGTCTTGTCGTGGCCCTTGAGCGAGTCCTTCAGCTTAAAAGCGCTGCCAACCTTGCCATAGAGCTCGACAGAAGTATCCCGAGCGACAGCCAGGGTAGACTGATCGGCCGAAAAGGAGTGGTCGGCGATGGGGTTGTGGAAGAGGTGGTGAACTTCGGGGGCGCCCATGATGATGGTATTTGCAATAGGAGGAGCTCTCTACTATCGCTTAAATTCGATTGAGAGTATGAAGGTGTAAGAATAGCCTGGTAAGGTTCCAACGTTGATGTACGTATTGGATTGAGTTGGCGGTGGGGGTGGGGGTTACGTATGAGGTAGTGCTGTAAGCTCCAGCTCCAACAGATGAACAATGTCCAACGGAGCTTTGGTGGGCCGCAGCGGCTGTGCTCGTAGCGCGAGGCTGGTAGAGTCGACCTAGGTTCGGAAAAATCTCCATTCCACATCAACACCGCCGAACATCGATATCATTCACCAAACTGCGCCTACTCGCATCACCAGAGCATTAAACCAGGTGGTAAACATACAATTGCTTGACATTGATCGCGACACATTCAACATTGACTCAAAGCCATCTTATTCATTGCAACTACCACAATGGCCGCTGTAGCCACCGCGCCTCGCGGTCTTCAACCAAATTCATCCTTGCCGGCCAAGGTGCAACCTATTCCACCTAATCAGACGTCAGTACTTGTCTATTACGTTAGTATTGGATTAAACTAACTTGAGCAGTCTCTACGTTACAAACCTCCCCTCTTCAAAAATCCAGAAAGACGACCTTCGAACCGCTTTGTACTTGCTCTTCTCAACATATGGATCAGTGCTGGATGTTGTCGCTCTCAAGACCATGAAGATGCGTGGCCAAGCCCATATTACGTTCCGAGACGTACAGTCTGCTACACAAGCCATGAGGTCTCTTGAGGGGCAATCATTCCTCGGCCGCGACTTGGTTGGTACCCACTTCCGCAATGAATACTCTTGGTCTAACTCTTTCTCAGAAAATACAATATGCCAAGTCAAAGTCCAACTTTGTGGCCAAGCTCGATGGCACTTTCAAGATTCCTTCCATGAACGCAGGCGCCGCCAATGTCGAACAGACCGAACTGCAACAGAGCATCTTCAACGCGCCCCCTCCCGGATCAGCACCTGCACCTGGCTCCGGCCTTCCCCCGAAACCTACTGCGAACACCGATCAGGTTATGGAAGACGCCGGCACGCCAGGTGATCGGGGGCAGAAGCGAACTCGCGACGAAGAGGATAGTGATTCGGATGTGGCAATGGAGGAGGACAGTGATGATGATTGATGAACCAATGGAAGGTCGGCTATATCTCTGAGAGACGCAATCTAGACCCGTCTACTGCATTGCCATCTCTTTGGGCACCCACAGACCCACGCAGCCCCCAACAAGCCCGAGCCATATCATGAGGTAGTTCGTCCTGTCGCACTCGAATTTGGAGATGGCGTCTCCTAACAAGCATGGGTGGACAAAAAAGGATGGGACGCCCGTGATAGGGTGATGCTGTGAGCAAGGTGTTAGTTAGGCCAGCCAATTTTGACGATACCCCGAATCATGAATTGACTTGTGCGAACAGCTCTCTTCTCAAGACTTACATCGGCTGATATCCCACCTACGTTGCCGAGTGTCCGCAGACCAGCCTTGTACTCATCAGGCACAAGACGGCGGAAGACGGTGTCAACGTCAAATGCGGGCTCATCAGCGGGTAGGTTGCGTAGAGTGAACCATAGGCAAGGCACACGATATGTAGGGTGAAGATGAATTTCGTATTCCACCATGGCAATCTCTGGACGAGCTCGCTGTCTTATAAGAGCAGCCTGCAGTTTCGTAAGATAAACTTGAATTTAGGAAAAACAATACAATGTATCGAGGAAAGGTTACCTCGTCTGCTTCTTCAGCATCTAGCATATCCTTGTCCTCCGCTATTGATACATGAGGGCCCTTCTCGTCTGAGAAAGAAAATCCGTCCAAATCTAGTGAAAGATCTCCATGATCCAAGTCAAATTCGAGAGGGCGTCTTATTTGAACATATGTCGTGAAACCTCCACCATAAGAAAAGTCGGTGCAGAGTGCGTTGCAGAGTCTGAGTTTCCAACGTGCTCGCTCGGAGCCTAGTGGGGCCTGACAATATTGCCTGTCGAGATGATGGCATGCTTCAGTAAACTCTTCGGAGTTCAGCGAGGGGAAATTCTCTATACTCATTTTGCTGGATCTCGTATGTTTTTTTAAGGTCGTGAATGTCGAGCAGTATTGAAGTCGTGGTTAAGTTGGGTATCACTTCCACGTGCGACGACGGTTAGTATTTTAAGTGCGTTGGGCCCACGTTGATTGTGTATAAATGTCCACTGATGCTCAGGAAATGACAGGGCTACCGACACTATTAATGTTTGACTGGAGGTCGTGCAACGATGCAGAATGCAGGTACTTGATTTCTACTTCTGTGGTGCCTCATTATAATAGAGGAATGCTTGACACGGAAGAAACAGAATCCCTTCTAAGTAATGCACATTGTCTACAGGGTATATATGCACCTATTGAGCACACTATAAATTCCCTAACTGGGTGCATGAGTCTAGTCTAGTCTTCCATGCGCTTACTTATATAAAAACGGCTTCTAATAATACATGTCTCAATGAACACTCTGACTGTTATACAACAGATATAACCAAAAATGTAGACGGAATGCCGGATCCAAGTGCTAGGGCCAAGGCGCTACGTAACATTACCATTACTCGGTGTGTACAATTTCCCGAGTATCGGTATCTCAATCGACACTTGTACACCCTGGTCTCGTGTCGTAAAGGCAGAACTACCCGAGCTCCTATTCCTGACACCTCATGCTGTTTGCTGTTCTCTGCGCGTAATTGTTTAAGATTTAATTTGGTTCATTCTTGCCAATTGTTAGAGAACTTGCATTCTGTACATAATATCCCTCTTATTTCAGCGAATCGTGCCTTCTATCCTTATTCCGAGTCATTCACGTACCTGCCTTCTGGAGCTGCAGCTCCCCATACCTCCTTCGCTCTAGTCCCACCTTGAAATCCAAAACACCAAACCAATGATTCGAGATCCGTTCAACCTCCACCGAAACATAAACACTTTTAATCGACCGCCAACTCGAAATATTCCTTCGCCATCGCGGGTCGAGGCTGATGAAGTAGCTATGGCCTTCTCTATGCCCCGAACCGCTCCGGACTTCAATAGCCGTCAAAGAGAGCTCGAAGACAAATTCTGGGGTTCTGGACAGAGATCTGGCAAGTCAGATCGATTACCGATGTACAAAGACAAACCCTACGCGTCGCCATACGACGACGAGGACCGGCCATGGTGGAAACGTAAGAAGGTGCTGGGCATCATTGCCCTCGTCTTTACGTTACTATACTGGTTCGGATCTTCCTCCAAGTCACCTAAGAAGAGAACCGTAACGACCGACTGGAGCTTTGCAGGCTTGTCCAAACATGATAAGAAGGTGGATTGGGATCACAGAAGAGACCGCGTGGTGGAAGCATTCGAGTTGAGCTGGGATGCTTACAGGCGTCATGCTTGGGGTGCGTTTGATTCCATGTCATGGACAACTCATGTTGGCTGACCTATAGCTCAATGTAGGATCCGACGAATTTCACCCTATCACCAAGACAGGCGAGAACATGGCACCAAAAGGGCTCGGTTGGATCATCATTGACTCACTGGACACCATGATCCTGATGAACTTGACATCTCGCCTTCAAGACGCCCGCCAATGGATCTCGGAGTCTTTGACGTGGGATCAAGATCAAGATGTGAACACCTTCGAAACCACCATTCGCATGATGGGCGGTCTTCTCAGCGCACACTACCTATCCACCGAGTTTCCAGGTCTTGCTCCACTCGCGGAGGATGACGAGGGAGCCATTGGGGAGGACTTGTATCTGGAGAAGGCCAAAGATCTAGCTGATCGTCTCATGAGCGCTTTCGAATCCCCTTCTGGTATCCCCTATGCAAGCGTCAATCTTCAAAAATTCCAGGGTATCGAATCGCACGCCGATAACGGGGCGTCGTCGACCGCCGAAGCTACAACCCTCCAACTCGAGTTCAAGTACCTTGCAAAACTCACGGGAGAGAAGGACTTTTGGGATAGAGTTGAAAAGGTCATGAAGGTTGTCGATGACCAGGGGGCCGAAGACGGCTTGGTTCCCATCTTCATCTATGCGAGCACAGGAAAGTTCAAGGACGAAAACATCCGACTCGGGAGCCGTGGCGACTCATACTACGAATATCTTATTAAGCAGTATCTCCAAACGAACAAGAAGGAGCCTATTTATAGAGATATGTGGTACGACGCCCTTGAGGGTGTCCGCAAGCACCTTGTCACCTACACGTCGAAACAGAAGTTCACCATCATCGGAGAGCGACCTAATGGGTTGAGCAATGCCCTTAGCCCCAAGATGGATCATCTTGTATGCTTCATGCCCGGAACAATGGCATTGGCGGCCACAGAGGGTCTCACGGAGGCCGAGGCACGCAAGCTCCCTACGTGGTCAAAGAAGAACGAAGAAGACATGAAATTGGCGCGTGAGTTAACGGAGACATGCTGGGGCATGTACAAATACATGGCAACTGGGCTGGCAGCCGAAATTACCTATTTTGAAATTGATGATAAACCACCGGCTTATGGCAACCCTCGCCAGGGGCCAGCCAACTTTGAACCAAGCCCAGAGGCGGAATGGCGTAAAGATTTCACTGTCAAGTCTGGCGATGTTCACAATCTCCAACGACCAGAGACAGTTGAAAGTCTGTTCTACATGTGGAGAATTACCAACGATAACCAATACCGTGAATGGGGCTGGGAAATGTTCAAATCTTTCATGAACCACACAGCTGTGAGGAACGGAGGAGGTTTTACGAGCTTGCGCAACGCCAATGTCGTGCCACCCAAGGTGCGCGACAATATGGAAAGCTTTTGGTTGGTAAGTGATGAATTATCAAGTCGATCTGAGGCTGAAATGCTAACCATGTAAATTTATAGGCCGAAACGCTCAAGTACTTTTACCTCTTGTTCTCACCCCCGGATCTCCTGCCTCTGGACAAGGTTGTTATCAATACTGAAGGACACCCGCTGCCTCGGTTTGATATGGGACATCTGTTTACGACTGGATGGCAAAGACAGCCAAGGGATGCCAGTGGTAAGATTGCCAAGATGGTCAAAATTGATGGCGATGTGAAGGAGGCGGTCATGCAGGATACCAAAAAGGTGACTTAGTGGATTCGAGCACTCAATGTCGTATCTGCGTGGATTGAATGGGGCATGAATAAGCTTAAACAGCAAGCCGAAGTGCATCTTGACTGGACCATGTGGGTATACAGCATTCATTATTTCATCATGCTTTGGCATGATAGACAGTAGAATAAAGACACAACCAGCGTTTGTTATATTTCAATATGACGTCTCTTGTATCAAAGTGTCCTTTCTTTTGAGTGTCAAAAGAGATGAGACTGTTTTTGTGTGGCTTTGCAGCTGCCTTTCTAGTCCAAGCTCGAGGTGTAACAGTATCAGGCTAACACGGTTGCTGCACACTCGCAATATGATTATGGTTCGATAGCTTACGAGTGCTCGTCCTTTGGACGAAAGACCAGGAGTCTGATACCAAAGGCTCCGCTTCCCCGTGTTTCTTTATCTTGGCTGCTTGGCTCTTGAGGGCATGTGATTGCAATCATGACACGAGGATAAGAAACCCACCCTGTAACATGACCGGAAAGGATTCTAAGCTGATATTGAGTGATAACGGGCGGCTAACTAATCACAGAGGGGATTTGCTTTTTTGTCGGAACCGAGAACGTGCAGGACAGGGAATCCGTATGCATCTGGGCTGAGTTGGAGTGTGATTAACTAAAGTTAGTGGCTATCTGCACCTGCTGGAGATGGCTTAGAGAAACAGGGGTTATTGGTACGTACCGTTGGCTGTTGGCTTGCCTGTGAACCCGTGAGGGTTGTTGGGAAAGGTTATTCAATTGGATCGTTTATATCATGGTGATTTTGACTGCTCAAGAGGCTCAATCGCAATGTTTAGGCCTCGCTAGATCTATGCAGCTCAGTGGAGGTACTCATTCCCAAATGGGTAGCAGAGCAAGAATTGACACACTTGACAGTTCCGATACTCCAGAATCCAAAACCCAGCAATCTGGTCCCGGTCCAGGCGGTATCATCAGCGTGCGGGGCCCCCAGCCAGAAGACGTTATAGTGGGTGGCCCCCACAAGGATAGCGTCACTCTCCCCACCAATACAGAGCAACTCTCCTAGCTTCGTCAACGCTTTGAGCGTTTGACAGCTCGATCTCAGTGGCGTCTAAGCCTGCCTGAGCTATTTTCGCTCTCCTCACAGGCGTTCTCAAGTTCCAATTTGACCTTCTAGATCGTCCTGCTACTGGTCAGATTCGGGCTGGATTCGATATCGGGGTCCTTTTCGGAGGGATTGGGCTTGTTCAACGCCAAGCATGAAATCCTCCATTGTCACCGACTCGACTTGAGTGCCCGTAATACTGCTTGCTAATGCTAGGCACTTCCCCGAATGATAAGCCCGCGCACTTCACCTTCCTACTTTCAGGCCCTCCTCACGCTACTACTTACATCGACGTACCCTGCTTCGTTCCTCGTCCGCGCTGCGTTGTTTAATTAATCTACATGCGAATCGTTAATCTCGATTACAACGTCTTTCGGTTCCAAAATCAAGCATCCCACCTTGTGTATTATTCACTTATACCCACTCTGTCCATTAACATAATCACTTGATCTACATCACTCAACTTCGATCCTCCATCACCACGGTTACTTGGTGGCGATATGCCGATCGGCTCATCATACTTGCAAAGAAGATCAAGATACCAGCAAACCAATATTGGACGCCAAATGCAACCACACTCTCGTGCACTTTGGAATAGCAACCAATAAACCATTGTAACCCTGACGAACCCGACGAACCAGCGACCTCCGCCGACTGATAGCCTGCTCACAACATACACCTCGCACTCACCTCCAATCTATCCCAGCGCACACAGCAACGACAATACTCAGCGAAGGGCCAGCTCCAGTCATCCCACCGTTCGGGATCGACAAAGTGTGAGCTCGGCCCGGGCGCAACGCGCAAGTACAAGCACAGGCACAAATCCAAGAATGGCTCCCCACGATGTCGAGCGCGGCAGCATTAGCAAGATGAAGGAGGAGTCCCTTGCTCCGGGGAGCTCCTTCAGCATGCGTGAGCCCGAATACGCCGATATTCTTCCACCATCGTACTGGGGCCGCTTCGTTGATGGCTTCAGACGAGACCAACGGTCGAGCTTGTTCACCAACGACCCACTCGGGCAGCAGGAGGGATTGGGAAGAGTCCATGATGGAGCGCATTACTATGATCTTCAGAGCGCTATGCTAGAAACGGCCAATTCAGGCCTGGCGAGAGAATTGAAGGGCCGACATTTACAGATGATTGCAATTGGAGGTTCTATAGGTGAGTTTGTCAACGGTGGCTGCGACATGGTTGAGTATTAGAGCTGAGACATTTCGACGCAGGGACTGGACTCTTTGTCGCATCAGGAAGAGCTCTGGCAGATGGAGGTCCAGCATCAATACTGCTAGCTTTCACTATTGTGGGAGCCATGCTCTTTTGTACATGCCAGGCGCTAGGTGAACTCGCAGTCATTTTCCCCATCGCTGGATCGTTTTCATCTTGGGCAACTCGATTTATTGACCCTTCATGGGGTTTCGCAATGGGATGGAAGTAAGTAATATCCTATGTGCAAGAATGGCAGCAGGTACTGACTCAATACAGCTACGCAATGCAATGGTTGATTGTGTTACCGCTTGAGATCATCGCCGCATCTCTAACCCTCTCATACTGGGACGAAAGTCTTACCCGCGCCATCTTCGTCTCAGCGTTTCTCGTACTCATCATCGTCATCAATATGTTTGGTGTAAAAGGCTATGGTGAAGCCGAATTTATCTTTTCTATAATAAAGGTCATTGCCGTCATTGGCTTCATGTAAGTCCCCTTTCAAACACTTACACCCATTTCCACCTGGGCTCGAATTAACATTCTTCATTTAGCCTTCTTGGCATAGTTCTCAACTGTGGCGGAACGCCAGACAGCGGTTATATTGGCGGCCGTTTCTGGCATGAACCTGGTGCTTTCAACAACGGTTTCAAAGGAATGTGCAACGTTTTTGTCACAGCCGCATTTTCTTTCGCTGGCACCGAGCTTATTGGCCTCGCTGCCGCTGAAACTGCCAATCCACGAAAGTCATTACCAACAGCTTTAAAGCAGGTGTTCTGGCGGATTACTCTTTTCTATATCGTTGCCCTTACGTTGGTAGGGTTGCTTGTTCCATACAACGACCCCCGACTTACCAAGGGTACTAGCGACGCAGATGCAGCTGCATCACCTTTTGTTATTGCTATCGAAGAAGCGGGTATTCAAGTTCTACCTTCGGTCATGAACGCAGTTATCCTTTGCGCCGTTCTATCTGTTGGAAACTCGGCCGTGTTTGGATCTTCACGTACCCTCGCCGCTCTCGCAAACCTTCGACAAGCTCCAAAGATCTTGGGATATGTAGATCGTAAAGGTCGCCCACTTGTCGCCATTGCCATTGCGAGTGCCTTTGGTCTTATTGCCTTCCTTGCTGATCTCCCCCAGCAAGGGGCTGTACTCGACTGGCTCATGTCCATATCAGGTCTATCAACGATTATTACATGGGGCTCGATCTGCGTCTGCCATATTCGCTTCCGCCGTGCCTGGGCCGCTCGTGGGCGCTCTGTCTCGGAACTGCCCTTTCAGTCTCAAGTTGGTGTCGTGGGCTCATGGATCGGCATCACCCTCAACGTCCTCGTCCTTATCGCTCAGTTCTGGGTCGGAGCATTTCCCATAGGCTGGCAGGACTTGACGAGCTCTCAGGTAGCGCAGAACTTCTTCCACAAATGGGTTGGCGCACCTTGCGTCCTGGCCTTTTACATTTTCCACAAGCTGTATTTCCGCACCACGTTTGTAAGAACTCGAGATATGGACGTTGATACTGGACGCCGAGATTTCAACGTTCCTATACTTGTAGCTCAAGAGAAGCAAGAGCGCGCACGCTGGCCGCGGTGGAAGAGATACTATAAATTTATGTGCTGATACGTTTCACATGGAATATAGCCGTTGTCATTGGGTTTATATAATAATGAACTTTGGGATTTGGATTAGCATGGAGTTGGATGGATAACTAGCGACGAACATGGTTTCCATTGGTTATTTTCTGTATATATATTCGATTTTGTTCATGTCATAACCTAGACTGCATGTATAAAGATTGGGATAATACTGCGAAGGCGTACTTGATTCATGTGATGATGGCTTAACTTGATAGTGCAGACGTGAAAGTTGAATTTTTAGGAAATTCCTTCTCTCATCATATCATCAACTAGAAACAATGAAGTTGCAGTCAGTCACAGGCAGAAGCGTTCGATTCCAATGACTCTTGATAAATTGATTTCTCAATACAAATGCGCTGATAGTGGTCTTGGAACAGAGTCCCCTAACGGTATAAGTGTAGGTTTGTCCTGTAGGCCGTTCATTCGTACCAACCAAGTTATGAATGTTACGTTACGCCTTCATGTTTTCTACTCAAACAACCACCATACACGAGACAGTAACATAAGCAAGCAAGGCAAACAAAAACAATTGGGATAAGAACTGTCGTAGTTCGAGGGAACACCCTACGTTTTCGAGCGCTGTTTCGAAGAGAGCAAGAGGTGCTGGCGAACCGTCATAAGTCGTGAGTTGTATGCATGCACGATTCATCGTGAAACACCGAATATCAAGGCGGTACGTGGTGTCACAGTGCAGAACCTATTTGAAGTCCGAGGCGCCCCCCTGGCAAAACACTCGCCTCCTCTAGAAATCCCAGAAATCATCCTTCTTGGAGGATGTGTTTTGTCGTCGTGAAGGAAGGGGCTTCTCGGCCAGATCGCTCGCGTCACCATAAAGCCAGTCCCGGTTGGCTCCCTTTCGACCACCCATACCGTCACCGGCAATGTTGATCTTGTGCTTGTCTGTGTTCTCCTTCACCTCGTTAGCGGGTGCGGTGTTGTTCGAGGCAGGTGTTCGTCCAGGGACCGGCTTGGTGTTTGTGGGTGTGTTGTTGGCTAACTCGTCTGTTTCGCCATAAAGCCAGTCCCGGTTGGCTCCCTTTCGACCACCCATACCGTCACCGGCAATGTTGATCTTGTGCTTGTCTGTGTTCTCCTTCACCTCGTTAGCGGGTGCGGCGTTATTCGAGGCAGGTGTTCGTCCGGGAATCGGCTTGGTGTTTGTTGGTTCATCGTTGGCTGTTTCGCTGGTCTCGTTGTAGAGCCAATCCCGGTTGGTACCCTTGCGACCTCCCATACCATCGCCAGCAATGTTGATTTTATGACTAGCGGTGTTCTCTGTCGGGCGATTCTCCTTCTGAGAAGCCGGTGACTTATCGTAGGTATCCCAGTGTCGATCCATCATTTGAATTGCCTTCTTGTGGCCTTCGTTTGTGTGCTGTTGTGGGTGGGCTGGCGAGTTGTCGGCGATCTCAAAGTGGTGATCGAAATCCTTTCCGCGGTCCTTTACGTTGGTAATGTTGCCCAAAGGGAGCTCGTTTTTTCCTGCTTCTTTTCTGTCAGATACTTGATTCTTATAGAGTCCGAGACCCTCGTTATGAGCGTAGTCAGGGGGCTGGCCACTAGTGCGTTGCGGTTGGGGCTCTCTCTCACCGTCGTCTGGAAGCTCGAAGTGTGGGTCGCCATCACGTCGAGACTTGGCTACCTGGTAAACACGGGTATCCTCCGTAGCGTCCCTGTCAGTATCCCAATGGCGAACATCCTGTGTTCGCATTGTCTTGGACGGCTTCACTTTCTGAGGGGTTGTGAAATCCTCAAAAGACCATTGGCTGTCGCGCTTGGTCTTGGGCAGGTCATCGAAATGTTGGCCTTTTTGAGGGCTGTCCTGAGGATCAGTACCGTCGGCGAAGTCAAAATGAGAGTACTTCTTGGGGTGGGGTTTGATATAACGCTTCTTCGTGTGCTGCTGAAGCTCTACAGGCTCGCGCTCGACGTCCTCCTGACCATCAAAAATGCGAGAAGGCTGGAAGTTCTTGCCCTGACCGCCCTTAGATGGCGACATGGCTCGACGACCAGCGCTTGGTGACGTGGGCTCGTCACCTAGAATCTCGGTGAACGATCGCTGACGAGGTCGTGTACCCGCATAGGGAGAGACAACAGTGGCAGGCTCAGCATCCTCAAATTCGTCCCGCGAACCAAACAGCCTGTTTGCGTGGGGGTCACGGAGAGCGTTTTTAGAGTTAGTTCGTTCTCGCGCAACGGTCTCGTTGTGACTCGGGGCGGCAGGGGCGGCAGTGCCTGCAGTCCTGATGCATGACTGTATAAATGCGATCTGCTCTCGGCTATCTATAATAGGCCAATTGCGACCGGATTTCCCAATCACTTCAACTTGCTTAAGAAGCGAACCCTGGTCCCACTGGAGTCGAATCTGGACAATCTTGCCAGCTTCGTCGAAGGTCACAAAGTGAGTCTGGGCCGATCAGCATGTAGTTCAAGCAGGTGCAAAACTGTAAAAAGCATTCGCGCATAACATACGATAGGAAGATAGACTTCGCGACCAGACAAAAAATTGTCGTCGAGGCCGGGAAGATATGGACCGCCACCATTTTGGAAGCCGAGACCTGTGTCAATTTCCAAGACAATGACGTTTCCGCCATCGACTATATTGAACACATCCTCCTTCTTCTTAGAGACCTGCTTCTGAAGTACGTTAAGATGTTTGATGATCTGGGTAGGACCGGCGAAGGTTGTAGTTGTAGTAACGTAGTGTAAGGCCGCTGTATCAGCCAGCAGCGACGAGCTGGGCGTAGCCAGGAACTGCTTGTAAGTGGCCGCCATGACGAGGACGAGGGGAATGCAACTTGTGGAGAGTAATGATCGTTATTGGCGTATTAGATACCTGGTTGGCGATAGAAAGAAAGAAGACGAAAGACCGCGAGTTCAGGTGGCCGAAACAGGAGAAGACGAAGAGAAGATGACAATGAGAAGAATAAGTTGGGGAAAAGGCCGATAGATGAAGGGAAGAAAACACAGATGGATTCAAAACAAGCACGTGGAGGAAGGTGCAATACAAACAAGTACCCTTACAGTGAAGGCGGGCAGGATCGAAGCGGGCAAGTCCAATCACGGGTCCCAGATGGCAACTGCCTGTTAATTGACTGACGTTAGCTTGTTCGATGCGATAGCCCCCTACCTAACATGCACTCTTTACGTCCATTCACAAGGGGGGTATTCTCCCTAATTTAGCATGAGGAATCTTGGATTTCTTTTGATGGCGTAGTCTGTAACCAACGTTGCAGGCTTTGGCCAGATCTGGAAACAAGCTGGGGAAATGAAAGGGACGACTGCCCTGGTCAGAAGCGATGCACTTACACGATGTACCTACTATTGTTTGCAGGTCATCACCATTCATGCAAGTAATCTCTCATGACGAATTGGTCTTTTGGAGTCCTCTTTGATGTATCCAATGTTTCTTTGGCCCGTTATCAAGGACGAATTAAAAAAATGTTTGAGATGTGCCATAGGACCGGAAACGCCGCTCATGACCTTGCGATGGTTGCAGTTACTCCTAAGTTCCAATCATACTGCCCACTCCGTGTACGTCAGGAACTCTCGAGGTCAGAGTTTACCATGACCTGGGTAACGGTTACAAAATGACCCTCGAGCCGCTCTCGTCTACTAGCACGAATATTGTTTGTTTGTTTGTTTGTTTGGTTTTGTTTGTCTACTACCTAGGCGATGGATGGATGTATGTCGTACAGGCACTAATAGAATTCATGACGGGCCTCGAGTGTCCACTCTTATATTAACGAGTGAGATCGATTTCCTATCACAGGCATTAGTAGGGGACGCTGATGATACCCCTCACCTGGGGTAGTTATCTTGATATTCAACGGGCAGCATAACACGCCGTGCTCCTGTATATTGACGATGCATTATCCTTTATATTATGCTTAATCCTTTTGTATTAAATTCCCACTTTAGTCTTTACACTGCTGCTCATGATCGAGTGCTATGAATTGCATGGTTAAAGTACTGAAATATCCTAATCCTTTACCAATCTGTACTGTTAGTGTCCTCTGCAGCTTGTCAGACTAATGTACAGTACCTGAAAATACGGATCCCGACCCCGAACCAGGACCAGGGCCAGGGGAACATGGCGACACCACTCCACATCGTTTCAGCTTTTTAGCGCCTTTCCTCTTTGAGAGTTTCTGATGATCGGTTTCTCAGCAGAAGCCACGGACAGCTACTTGGTGAATGCTAAAGAAAATAGTGTGACGTTGTTCTCAATCACCTTGGAATATGAAGATCTTCATAAAGGCTAGAGTTGATCCAGGTTCAAGTTTCTCCTTAATGCGTGAAGCTCTGAAGCGTAAAAGGTGAGCATATGCATGCGATATCGAGCTGGAGGCAGAATATTGCCGTCTCTTTTAACTTCTTACTCAATTGGTAATAGACGGCTATCCTGTTGAGTGTGACAACCATGATATTCTTATATTCACAGTTCTCCCCATTGTTACACTTATTCCAGGTGACTAGAACTGTCTCGAGACAAATTTGGGTTAAGAGCCTTACTTTTGCTCCGCGAATGTGTATCCCCAGCTGCGGATCACGATCTGATAGCTTGAGAGCCGAGTATGTATTCGTCAAATGATCACCAATGCCTACGTCCTATCTGGAGGTGGGTGTTGAAGTTCCTATCTTCGAAGCTTGGACCATATACACAGTCATGATGGCTAAAGCCACACGATGCATTCCAACAAGCAATGAAGGGGAAATCTCTCCATTTTCATGAAGAACCAGAAGAAGCCTCCAAGACCTATGGGTAACGTGTTTCAAATAATTACTATGTAAGTAGCTCTGTGCACCGTCTCTAGACCTTAAGTCCCTCAAGCTGGCCGTATCACCCAAGTTGGCCTCAAGGAGTGATGGCCAATGACGTGTAATGGCCGATGTGGCGGAGCTCGACGCCACACAATGGTACTCGAAACAGCTGCCGCCTCACTGCTGACGTGCCTCGTAAGGAGCAAAGTGTCCTGCCTGCAAGTAACTTTGCATCAACACTTCAGCTGAACACCACGACTTCGAAATCGACATTATATCGTTTACGAACTCTCTGCTACCAGGCAATCTTCGAAATCGCGAGATCCTCGCTTCGCCTCGCCTCGCTTCTTCATGACACCTTTACCTCAAGCTCCGCCGCAATGATGAGGTCCTCAATCTGGGCCGCATTCTCATGGCGCGCCCTCGTCTTCTCACTGCTCTGGACAGCCGTGATAGCCAAGCAAGACAAGCCAACAGTCGACGTTTTTGTCACCAAGCACCCGCCTCTGAACTTGAATTACTTCGAGGACAGCGATGTCATCGTCTTCCAAGATATCGAAGAGAGAAATATCTGGAGGTCCGAAGATGCAGGCAAAACATGGGCGCAAGTTTCCAACATCCCTGATCGAAGCGCAGTCTTCCTGTACCTCCACCCGTTCGATTCCCAAACCGCCTTCGTCCTCACCAAAGATCGAAAGCACTACAAGACCGAGGATCGTGGCAAGAACTGGAGTGAATTCAACAGTGGTTCGATGCCTAGTGCATTCCAGCCAAATACTCTAGTGTTCCATGCTGGCGATCCGAAGCGCATCATCTTCAATGGCATGAACTGTGATGGGATTTTCTGCGACGAAGAGACAACATATACTACCGATGGATTCAAATCTGTCAATAAGCTGCGTCCCAGCACCTCAGGCTGCTGGTGGGCCAAAACAAACCGAGAATTCACCACCGGCGATGCCGAGCTGGACAAGACTCGAATTCTTTGCATCGTCACTGATCCATTGAGTCTGTTCAAGACTAGCCAAAAGCTTTGCGTTTCCGACAACTTCTTTGCCAAGAGCAGTGGTGGAAAATACGATGAGTTTGAGCCTAGTTTGGATGGCCACCGTGATGTAACCGGCGTGGTTAGTGTCGCAGCAGTCAAGAGTTTTGTCCTCCTTGCCTCATCATCTGTCGGTAGTGACGAGATGACCCTCTTTGTGACGAGCAATGCTCAGCAATGGCACCGGGCTATGTTCCCAACAGACGACAGCCATGACCATTCCCACAAGATCAACCAAGAAGCTTATACTGTGCTCGAAAGCACCAACTACAGCATCCAGGTCGATGTCATGACCTCTCACCCATCCACTCCCATGGGTGTTATTTTCACCAGCAATTCAAACGGCACATACTTTACGGAGAATGTCCCTTACACCAATCGCAATGTTAAGGGCAATGTCGATTTCGAGAAGATCAGCGGGATCCAGGGTATCTTCTTAGTCAACACGGTCGAAAATGGCAAGGACGTCGACGGAAAGAACGCGAAGAAGGTTGTTGTGACACAAATTACATTCGACGACGGCAGGACTTTTGAGCCAGTCAAGGCCGGTGAGGATCGCATTCACCTGCATTCAATGACTGACATCGACAACATTGGACGTATCTTCTCGAGCCCGGCCCCCGGTCTTGTGATGGGCAACGGAAACACTGGCGCTTCTCTTGGCGACTTTGCCGATTCTCACCTTTTTGTCTCTGACAACGCTGGTCTAACATGGAAAAAGGCCCTGGATGGTCCTCACAAGTATGAGTTTGGCGATACAGGCAGCATTCTTGTTGCTGTCAGGGATTCTCTCAAGGAGGAAGTCGACAAGATTTCTTACTCCTTGGACTATGGAGAGAATTGGGAATCCGCCCCGCTACCTGATGGTTTGAAGGTTCGACCTGTCATTCTTACAACTACCCAAGACTCGACAAGTCTCAAGTTCTTACTTGTTGGTGAGAAGAACAGAGCATACCACATGATTGCTATCAACTTCGAGGGTATGGATAAACGCACGTGTGAAAACAAGGATATGGAGTCGTGGTACGCCCGTGCCGATGACAAGGGAGAGGCTACGTGCATAATGGGCCATAAGCAGACATACAATCGCCGCAAGAAGTCAGCAGATTGTTTCTTGAAGGCAGATTTCCGTGATCCTGAGCCTGTTATTGAGAACTGCGAATGCACAGACGCCGACTTCGAATGCGACTACAACTTCCAGCGAGACCCCGAGGATAACAAAGTCTGTAAGAAAGCAGGACCTATTCCTATCCCCGAAGGCTCCTGCAAGGGTAAGGATGAGTCATTTAAGGGATCATCTGGTTGGCGCCTTATCCCTGGAAACACCTGTACGCGCAAGAGTGGCGCTCAGAAGGATGACCCAGTCGACCGCAAGTGTTCCGATGGTGCCAGTCCAGGTAATGGACCAACCCCTGGTGCCCCGGCCAGCGGTGATATTTCAATTAAAGAGAGTGAGTTCGCAGAAGTCACGGGACAAGACATGCAGAAGTTTTATCTTATGGGTGACGACTCTGGCGGCTCATCGGAAGAGGTTGTCATTGCTCGGCCAATGGGAGAGAAAACGCCCGATGGCAAAGTCGAGGTTGAAAATAAGCTGTGGATCACCTCAGATCATGGCAAGAACTGGAAGCGCATACTCGAAAAGGAGGAGATTCTGAACATTAACCCTCATACATTCTTCAAGGAGGTTGTCTTCTTTCTTACCAAGTCCAAGAAGGTCATCTATACCGTTGACCGTGGCCATAGCTTCCACAGCTTCGAAGCACCCTTCGCTGATCCTAATGCTCACATGAGTTTCCACCCTGACAAGAAGGACTGGCTAATCTGGCTTGGCAACCGTTGCGATGACATCTCAGGAAGTAAGGATTGCTACCCAGAAGCTTCGCTTTCCACGGATCGGGGCGACAATTGGAAGACTCTGCAGCGATATGCAACCAAGTGCGAGTTTACAGGGAACTCGGCTTTCAAGTTCCGCGCGCAGAATCAAATTGTTTGTCTTGTCCACAAAGATGAGGACGCCAAGAAGGACAAGACTATTGTCACCATCGAAGACTTTGCCCCTGAAGACAAAATCATCCACAACGGCACCGTGGCAGCGTTCGCGACCATGAATGAGTTCATCCTTGCTACCGATGAGGTTTCTGCAGATGGCAAGGACAAGGTCGGCCTACAGGCCATTGCTAGCATGGATGGAGAGCGATTCGAATCAGCTAGATTTCCTGACAACTTCCACGACTCTCACTCATCGTTGTACACCGTCCTCGACAGTTCCAACCATGCTGTCAACTTGTTTGTCGCTACCGATCTTTCTGAGGGTAACCGCCGTGGCTCAATCATCAAGAGCAACTCCAATGGCACAACATATGTCCTAAGTGCCTCCAACGTCAACGCTGATGAACTCGGATATGTAGACTTTGAGAAGGTTGCCGGCCTTGAGGGCGTTACTCTCATCAATACCGTTGCAAACCCCGAGGAGAAGAAGGGTAAGAAAGCGATTCAGACCAAGATTTCTCACAACGACGGTGCGGAATGGACCTTCCTGGCACCTCCCACAAAGGACGTGGACGGAAAGTCATATTCATGTAGCTCTCTAGGAGATGGCAAATGTGCCCTTCACCTGCACCACTACACCGAGCGGGAGAACAAAGGCAGAACCTTCTCTGCAAGCACCGCTGTTGGTATGATCTTTGCCTACGGAAACATTGGTTCAAGCCTTGGAGACGTCAAGGATGCCGATACTTTCATGTCGGCTGACGGTGGCATCACCTGGAAAAATGTCAAGAAGGGCGTTTGGACTTGGCAGTATGGAGACCAGGGTTCTATCGTCGTGCTCGCACAACGTGCCACTCGCGCAGACAGTGTCAAGTCGAAGGCCGTCTCTTACTCGGTCGATGAAGGCAAGACTTGGACCGATCTTGAGTTCAGCAAGAAAGAAGTCACTGTCCAAGATTTGACATCTGTTCACAGTGGAACGTCTCGAAACTTTTTGGTCTGGTACCGAACAGACGACAAAAAGATGTTTGCTGCCAATCTTGACTTTTCCGGGCTCACAAATCAACCCTGTAAAGACGCGGATTACGATCTCTGGTCTCCTAGACACCCTCTCCAGGAAGACGACTGTCTCTTTGGACACAAGGCCAAATACCTCCGAAAGAAGGCGGATCGCAAGTGCTACAACCAAGCAAGCATGTCACGTTTACGAGAATACGAAAACTGCGAGTGTACACGAAGAGACTTCGAATGGTAGGTGACCTGATTCGTCAGAGGCGATCAACAAAGGCTAACAAGACGCAGTGCATACAACTTCGAACCCGACAACCACGGACAATGCAAACTGGTTCCAGGCCACGATGCTCTTTCACGTCAAGAGTGGTGCAGCCAGCATCCCAACGAAACCACTTGGAATGGGCCTTCGGCATACAGACGCATCCCATTGACAACATGTGACGGTGGCCAAGAGCTGGATCAGACCAACGACGAGTGGCCTTGTGAGGGACATGAGGAAGAATACGAGCGTAAGCATCGTGCTTCAGGCTGGAGCATCTTCTTTGCCATTGTTATTCCTATCGGAGTTGCGTTCGCATTTGGCTGGTATGCTTACCGCAACTGGAGTGGAAAGTTTGGCCAAATCCGTCTGGGCGACAACAGTGCCACCTTTGACAGCGAGCAACCCTGGATCAAGTATCCTGTCATTGCTATCTCGGCATTGGCAGCTGTGGCTGCTTCACTACCACTTGTCCTGACTTCCGTGTGGCGTTCTACCGCCGGTGTTTACGAGCGTGTGTCAAACCGAAGCAGAGGCGGCAACTGGTCGAGACGATACACCACTCGAGACAGCTTCGCCCGAGGACGGGGTGACTACGCCGCTGTTGACGATGACGAGGGCGAGCTTCTCGGCGAAGAAAGCGACGAGGAGGTCTAAGGGATGTGTGTATGAGCTATGATGGATCAGGTATCAGAACTGTATGATAGTATGGTGTCTTACTGGGAGACATTTTCTTTTATTGTCTGAAAAGATGCAAGCGATGGAATGACGGGGTCTTTTTTGGCAAGTTGAGCATTGGTATACTGGAGGATATAGAACAGCAGGAGAGACAGACATTATGGTATGATTCAACCACATGTACTCTTTTGGTTATCTCTAGCCTCACCTCTGAAGGCTTACGGCCGAGAATGACAATAGTTCAGGGGCAAGGCCGATGTGAAGTCGCACCTAGATGCCAGTAGTTGGCGATACTTTCAACCAACATCCGGTATGGTGTAGTGGCTAACATTTCGCGCTCTCATAACCTGAGAGATCAGTACCGCGGAGCCCAGGGTTCGATTCCCTGTACCGGAGTTTCTTTTTCCTCTTCTGTTTTGCTAGTCACTCCGGCAATAGTATCTCCTCCTGGTTTGCTTTTTACCGTATCATAATCTCGCACCGTGTCTGCCCGTCTGCTCCCGCCCCTATTCACCTCATTTGCGAGTTGCAACGCACGGCTTATGATGTGCATACACATGGACCATCGGGGAGAAGTAAAACTCAGGCCTGAGAAACGAAATAACCTTTTGTTGTAGCTTGGACCACTTCCAAGTTTCTTCGTTTTTTCGTACCCACGCTCATGTCTGAGTTCACTTATTGACCCCTGGATAGTGAAGCTATTGCTTCTTGAAGATCTTTTTTGCTTTTGGCGTCAGCTTTAGTCTAAAGGGTGTCAACTAAGACTTGCATGAACTATCCAAGGCACGCAAGCTGGCGGCGGGGATAAGGGGCAACGCTCCGGATATGGGTGCTCGTTCCGAGGCTGGTGTTTTACGAAAATGCAGCTTGCTTTTGGTGACATATGCCGGAGGCATGGGAATCACATTTGCCGTGTGATATATCCTTGTTAGCTGCATGAAAATAGGATGCAAGTGCTTGGGCATAACATGTGGTTTTATGAAAAAGCAGACTGGGGCACGAAGCGTTCCACGTGTTGGACAGCTTGACTGGTCATAAAAAATATGGGTGATGGACAGGAATAGTTGAGAGAATGAGACTCAATATAGGCCCCTGGTCACCGATAGCATGGCGACTGCTGCATATGCACATTTTACTGAGTTTCGATAGCGTATGTGACGAGTATCTGCTTTCAATTTACGCTATGCTTGCCAGCTGGCAGAGTGCGACTATGGACAAAAATCTATGGGCTGGGGCTGAATAGCAGCGAGCAACCAGGGACAAGATGACAACTCCCAAACTCCATCCAATGAGTACCTAAGACTGTTGTTCTCAGGTGAAATGCCTGTATATATACTGAATGAACCATAACAAGTTTGATGAGAAGAAAGGTCTATAATGGCGATTAAACATTTGGGGTATTTCGTAGTAAGCAAATGTGACAAAAGGAATGTACGAAGCAGTATCGGCCGGAAATTGAAAACGAATGGATTTTCCTTTACAACAGATGCGTGGCTTCGAGGCTTTTGTCTTTGTAACCAATCAAGACCGCTTGACTCGATTCCAAAGCCTTTTCACGGCACCGCTGTCGTGTTCTTGGTGATCCTCCCATTGATCTAAAGCAGAGAGTTGCCTTTCGATGCTCTGTTTAGGGTTTCCACCACGAGCGTATATGGCCGGACTCGAGGCAGGTTCGTTGTGACCTGAGCCCGCGTGGCTGCTGCCCTGCTTCCAGCCATAGATTTGGTCCTCGCTTTGCCGAAGATCCGGTCTCGTCAAGGTCATGCGAAGCGTCATCTCTCGACTGGCCATTGTGTCCGGCATATATTTGTCCATCCTGGAATGTGAAGAGTGTTCGATACTATTCCTCACGGATCGAATGTGATGTGGCCTGTCGAATAATTGAGGCGTCTTTGGGGAATCAGGCTCGGCTGCTGAAGCATCGTCACTGTATTTGGATGATCGGTCATCCTCTAGGAAGCTACGCAACCTGTCTTGTTGATGAACAGTGCTCTTACTGAACACTCCTGTCTGAGGCCTCGACCCTGCGTCGGAAAAGAACCCAAACTCGATAGCTTCGTCAAACTTTTGCGGCGATGCTAGGCATTCTCGCAGCTTCTTTCGAGCCTCAGGGTCTTGATAGTGGGTTGCGGCAGGATCAATTGGGGATTGCAACGGTGAAATCATACTCTGCCTGTTGGCAGATATTAACGACAATGCTCGGGCCCGTGACTTCTTGCGGCTGTGACCGAACGGGCCGACAACGGAGCTGCGCGAGACAGGGGGAGCAACAGCAGTTGGGGAATGTATAATTTCTTCTTGCGCAAGTCTGTCGCAAGTCATAGACGGCCTTCCGAATGGTAGTTTGTTGATAGATAGGTGGCGACGGAATGAAGGCCTTCGACTCTTGTTTGGGACCGGTACCTCCTCGCGCAGGTTGATGTGGTAATCATCTAGATACAGACGAAGATCAAGTCCTTCTTCGTCGTCCAACCACCGAAAGCTATCGTAGAAAGAATCCGGTCTTGTCGTTTCTGAGCTCTTTCCAGCTTTATCATTTTGTCGGGGCAGCATGCTGGAGTAGGACGGTCGCCTTCCGGACAACCTTGGGCTTGGGATTGGAGACTGCAACATGATATCTTGTGATTGCCACTCAAGATCAGTCTTATCTGGCAGCTCTTCTGTGGCCTCACTTCGAGTTTCTTGTGCTTGATAGGCGAATAGAAGCTCCTCGTCTGTGAGATGCCGGCGTTTTATCTTTTCGGGCAGATTGGCGTAGAATTGTTGATCTGTAGAAGCAATACGTGGACGATCCAGGTGTTGTAAAGAAGCATCCGAGGTAATGGGCCTTTCTTGGGGCTCGTAGCTTCTTCTAGGCGGCCTTGGGAGTGATGACCAGGGTGTGAGGAGTTGATCCTGTCCGACGCTCCCGGATCGTTGATGTCGTCCCAAGTCTGGAGAGTGGGCCAATTGCGATCGCTCGATAGTTGAGAAGTACTGAAAAGGGAAGATGTTTAGTATCAAGTAACAGAACTATGTTGAAGAAGGCAATAATCAAGTAAACAGGACAAATATAAGGCACATAAACTATGAAAGGGACTCCCTAGTTCTTAAGGTATAAGAGAGGGGCGAAACTGGAATCGGAATGGATATGTCTCAATTCAGGAACGAAGCGGTAGAGCTAGGGCAGTGAGCCGTCAACTAATGGCTCGTGGGGCACGACTCGAATGTGTCTTGGGGTGTATGACGCCTGGTGATTGTCGGGCGCACAAGCACGTTGATACATGGATCGTCCAGGAACTGCAAGTTCTGGGCGCCATCACAACGCCTCTTTGGGGGATGTGATTGCTGAGCGAAAGAGAGCTCAGCTTGGTACTGGGTCTAGTACAAGATGCTGGGGTGATGGGCCAATGGGTAAGCACTGAGCCCACCGAGTGCGTGGAGCCGCCAGAACGGCCACCGCTCGCCAGGCTAGACAGACAGGGCAAGGTCAAGGCTGTTGCGGTGGGACGGTGGGTTCTGTTGGCGATTACTGGCGGTGCCCCGGCTCCTCAAGGTCCCCTGGTTTTTCTGGGTTTTGGTGGTTGCAACTGGCCCTAGCAGGTCCAAAAAGGAGGATCCATCCATTTTAGACGCAGGTCGAATTTAACCTTGCCAAGTCGAGTCGTGATGATTCGGGACCGTTCGCTCTACCTGAGCCGGACTCCACGACTTGTCCCATAGAAGAAGGGGAAAGACACTGGTCGAGGTGCAAAACTCTGTTCATCGATTGAAGAAGGGAGTGATGAGAGAATGATGATTACGGATTGGCATGGCAATGGCAACGACAATCCGTTGACCGCATATCTAGCGGTTTAGACTTTCGCTTATTACTGCTCCCTTACCGTCGCATCGAGGAAGAAAGCAGGAACAAAATATGGATCACAAAGTGTGAGATCCGCAGACTAATGAGAGGCATGAACTTACTTTTCGCTGTATCGTTGGTGGGAGAGACTCGAACTCTTCCCTCGTGATCGTTGTTGAAGGTCGGTTATCTGACGTTGGGGGTTGAAGATCAGAAGAGGCCCTCGGGTGTTTATTAGAGTCGGACTTGACACTCGGAGTGCGTCGCCATTGAACAAGATGACTGCGTGAAGAAGATGGACGTCGGTCCGATGTTGATAAGCTGTCGTCAGGAAACAGACATTCAGTGTCAATCGCACTGAGGCAGTACTGTTGTGAATTATATCGTAGACTGTCCCGACCAAGCCGTGCATCTGGTGGGACGCGCAGCTCGATCTGTTCCCTCCCGGGCCGCGCAGGCGGTGGGTAAGGCTCGAAGCCATTGTCCATCGTGGTTGTCGTCATAGCGGTAGTCGCAATGCTCATAGGACGCGATGGCAGCAAAAAGCTGAGATCACCGAGGCCTTGGTCCTGATTCTGATCCTGATCCTGATCAACATGATGGGCGAAGTCGCTAGTGTCGAGCTTTGTGGGAACACGGCGTTGGCGTTGCGGCTGCAGTGGTGGCTTTTGGCGCTCTAGTTGAGAATGCATGTTTTGGATATCGTATGCATGCGCATGCGAAGATTCTGCATGTACGCGGCCCTTTGCGTGATTCGGCTGATTTGTGTAATGGTGCAGAGGTCTGGGATGGAGACGATGAGATAAACTCTCAGGACAAGAATCGAGGGTCTCGCTGTCGAGAAAGCTCATAATATCATCCAGGGCACCTGGACCCTGATTAAAGAGACTGCCGCTATCTCTCAAGCTCATCATGCTATTACTATCAGTAGACTCTGTTGGCGTGCCCGGATTGGGCCAGTAACCCTCGCTCGACCGAAGTCTTGAGTCCAACGCTGTGAGTCCATCACCCTGGCCCATGACGATGAATGTCCGGTTGAGGGTATTGTTGGGTTACAGCAGGAAATGCAGCAGGGTTGTCGCAATGGCGACAGGGAGTGGTGATGAGACGACAGGATAGACTAGTCGACGTTGATCATAGGATGAACTGGAAAGTAACGGCGATGCAAGGTCCACTGCTGTCAAGTTGGCCCCCCGCAGGCCACCGTCCCTCGGTCGCCCTGGTCTTGATGGTAGGTAGTTCGATAGGTAGGTAGGTAGCAGTCGGTTGGGCGATCGGATACGGTTGATGGTAGGCTGGTGACAGTGAAAGCGAAAGAAAAGTCGGTTCGAAGTCGGCAAATCGTGGGGAAGCTCGAAGGAAAGATATTAATTTTTCGCGTACTTTTTTTCTTCGAAACGATTCAACGGCTTGAACAGCTCGTCGTCATAGGTGATTGCATTTCCCGAAGTCGTCGCCAAATCGTCGCCAAGTGCCGTGAACCTAAGACTGAGGATGGGCGGGTACGATATGGTAGCTCGGTCGAGACAGGTACCTGCTATGTGTGTGCAGTAAAGAGTGAGACTGAGACCTCTACCAGAATCGGGACAAGCCAAGCCAAGCCCAGCTAATGAGAAATAAGGTAACAATGTATTTGGAAGCGAGAACGAGGCGTCAAATTCGTTCCTATTTTTGCTC
>NC_026474.1:1964088-1968716 GCF_000240135.3 Fusarium graminearum PH-1
AGAGTAGAACCGACCGAGAAACAATTGACAATTGACAATCGACGATTAGTTGATGGCGTTGAAATTCCAAGCTAGTACCTGAAGTTTGCATATGATACGACAGAGAGAAAAAAAACAGACAAAAGAGGAAAGACGACAGAAAATCAACAAAAGAGAGAGTGAGGGAAAGGAGACAACTGCCTGCATTAGTACCAACCCGGTTTTGACTGAGTACACAGGCAGATGAGTAGGTAGCAGGCCTAGGGACATCTACTTAATTAATAAACGTATTGCATTATCTACCCCATAGATAATAACACCCAAATAGCCCGTAGCAATTATGAGAAGCTCAGTCCAAGTGTCCCGCCGCGTCGTGCCGTGTCCTGCGCTGTGCTGTGCTGTATTGTGTTGTGTTGTCCTCCTCCTCCTCCTCCTCTTCGTTGTGTGGGCGCAAGTTCGGCATCACTCCAGATTTGTATATTGCAAGGATGACACGAACATGTTTTTGCTCAAGAATCACGGCGGTGCTTCAGAATATGTCGATGGCCGTTCTGACCATCCATCCCATCCCATCAGCCTTCGACCCTCGATCCCTGCAAGCATCATTTTAACACGGACGGCATTCTAGAAATAACTCTGTCAGTCGCCAAACTCCCAGGCAATAACATGAGTTTACGGATACTACATACCAAAAGGTATTGCATTCACCGTTTCTGCAACCCACCCACAGTTGCAGTCGCCAATTGTGTCAGTTGGCATTCATGCTGACTGTCCATTAAAGTGTAACTGTTTGCTGTTCAACGCCAACTCTGTTTAGCTCGCGAGCTAGCAATGCAACTGGAGTCCCAAGGTCCCGGGCAGACATTCGTTAGGCCCGAAACTACTGCACTGCACGGTACCTGACTGGGTGTGAAGATGCTGACCGATCTAACTAGACCCAGCCCAGGCATCCGTACATCTGTGGACGTTGAGCTAGGTATCACCATAACCATAGTCTGGCTTCTGGGTGGCTGTCCGCTGTAATAGGCCCCCGACTTTTGTACTCTAGTCCACTATGGGTTTAGCCGATACAGCGCTACGGGACCAATGCGCGTCCGCAACCGTTACTCCAAAGGCTTAAAACAAAAAACCCGCAATTCATCGGACCTTGCTCTATCATCCATCCACAAGTCAACGAACAACACACGCTGACCGACGGCCATGATGCAACGCGCACGGGAGGATCATACATGCATACATACCTACCTGAAGCACTCTAAAGAAGAAAAAGCAAACATACGCAGATCCACGTTTCTTGCAAAAAGGAAAGAAAAACGTGTCGCTCTCCACGACCCAGTTTTCAACACGCACAATGCAACGCAACGCAACGCAAACCAAAAGTATTGCAATGCATTACACCAGTTTTCATATCGTCATTCAAGAATTATTGTCTGTGTCTCTTTGTCTCATGGACAAGGTTGCCACGTCGAGTTGGCTATGGTGATAAGAAATCAGTTAATGAAACCTTGTGACTGACTACTGTTATTATTAATTAACCAACAAGATACATCCCAGCTTGACCGGACTCCGTCTTACTGGTATCGACTATCATAGCTTCTGCCTTAGTCTATATCCAGCTTGCCTGTCGCCTGTCAAACCGCATCATCACTATCACCCCCACAAGACTTAGCAGATTGGCAACCTCAAAACAACAGTCACAAGGCATTGCTGATGCCCATCACTACCAGACTTCAACTAGTCTGTCCCTTTCTGTTGCAATTGTCAGATTTGCATGCAACGCTATCATGATACAGGGGGTACAGGCTGCTAATCTGACAAGCCAGGGTTATTGCCATTCAAATCTGTTTAAGCGACATGCTGCCGTCCACCACAGAACCGTCCAATGCCAAGACCCTTGAATCACCTAAATATCACAGCTGCACACTTTTGCCGGCGGCCAAAGTATCTCTTTGAGGGGTCTTACCCGAGCTCGTAGCATTTATTCTGAAGATCTTCGGGGAGCCCGCCGAACTAAGTCGACAGATGGCAGGCTGATTAGTCTCAACATGGACAGTATCGTTCAGCCCAACGTCAACTTCAACACCAAGCCGTAAACTCCTGAGAGACGCATACCGTGCCGCAGTAATGCCTGATGTTGGACAACATCAAACACCAACGACAGGACGGTGTGCATTCTATTAGTACCATTATCTTGGTCAGTACCTGGTAGTGTTCGTAAGCCTCACGAACCGGTATTGTTGGATCCGCTCTAAAACCTCGGCAACTCAAAACCCGAGCATATTACAGCGACTATCCAATCTCACACAGTGATTGCAGCGAGGTAGACGTAGCTGGTCGTGCAGGCTTTCCGGGTTCACGTTGCCACAGGTTGTACAGCGATGTTCGCGTAGATAGGTCGCATGCAGTTACAACCCAAGAGCCCCAGTGCAACACTCTCAGGACATTTATACGAAGTACAGCGGGTTACATGATTCGTGTGTGTTGTAAGCGTCATCGTGGTCGGTTCCAATTCTGGGGATCTTGATACGAACTTGTCGAACTCTATTGTGTTCGGTACTTTATAGGTCTGTGTCTCGGTGAGTATAATTGGACATGTTTGGGCTATCGTGATAGGAATATCTAAGTCTGTCTGTTAGGCCGGGACCTCTATTTATGGCTATCACTTACACAAGAGGCTACGTTCTGTGCAAGTCAATGTAACTAGTGCTCCCTGCATGCTGAAAACTTGGTTTAAGCAAGTGCCCCGTTGCAGTCAGTTGTAAATCATTGTCTAATAAAGATGACCCATCTGTTTTACCTCACGAACATGATGATGTCTCTCTCGACTGCATTAGTTCTGCGCGAGAACGAAGCTATTACCTTTTGATAGTCGGTATATACTGCCGAGTGTCACTTTCCGGCAACATCATTGACCAAAGTGCGGGTTACGCGACTTGGTTGATGTAGAAAACTCACGCTCAGCCGAACCCCGGATCAATATCCGCATGAGTACTAGAAAGACGATGCGGTGTAATAAATATGGAGATGAGGCTATCACCGATGGATATCGTATGCAGTCTAGTTGTACAGATACATATACCTGAAACTGTTTGGCCGAGTGTGGATCACGGCAGGAGGGGAGAAGCACAGACGATGCAAGGCGATGCGGGCTTCAAAGTTTGTTTCCAGACGCCCTAATACGTATTGCGTAGTTCATTCGTACATCGTATGGGGATGAGTAGTATATGCTAGATCCATTGCACACGTGCGTTTGGTGGTCTGTGGTGGAAGAATGGATGGTGCGAGGGCCAACTATGGTTCATTGCCAAAGCGCTCAGCAAACCAACAAACTGTAGGCAAAACAGGGAACTCCCAGTATGCCAAAGTGAGGGCAGGGTCCATCCTCTAACACGATCGTGTAATGCGGGAGAAACAAGTCGGTATCATGTAAAATGAGTCGTGTAGTGAGCATGAACAGATAGATATCAGAGCGTAGTTCTAAGCACCCAGCCGAGAGCCCGGATTCAACAACGACCTATCGATACTGTGTTCTTGAGAGTGATAACTAAGCTCGGATTCAGGTGCGGTAGTACAGGAGTTTTGTAAGACCTTTTCTTGGCCAAAACGGTGAACCTGCAGAGAGAGTGAGGGCTTTGTTCGACGTCCATTCTAGGGCGTCTGAACTGAAGCGACCATCCATAGGCAAGCTGCATCCGATCGCGGAGCTCAACTCTAATTCAGTTTGAGCTCAAGTATTGACCAACATATGCATATTGACGATGAGCAGGTGAAATAACAATAACTGTTTATCTGGATACTTATGGTGATGTTGAATACACCAAGACACGTGAACTACCTGAGAGACGCGACATGTCGTTCATTGGATCCAAGCTCGCATCCACTTTAGGAGTCTGCCCAACCAATAAGAGATGGTACAGGGCAACACCTCTTGCTTCAGCCTCGAGGAGTCTTTCAGCCTTTCTCACGTAGAAACCCATTCAACCTCAAGAAACAGAAGCAGAAGCTCAATCCCAAGCTTAATCATCCCCTCTCGCATTAAACTCTATTCACGACGTAACCTAAATACTTGTATGACCGAATCATGCTCAATCTCCGTTCTTTTGATTGATTAAACTTTTGGTTCAGTCCTTTACGTTTGTTCCCTTTTACTTCCACTACCACTACTACTATCCTTACTGTTATCCTTTATACCCTAGTCCGGTACCTACTCACTCCTCCCATGACATCGGAAAAGATGCCGCTTATGCTGGACAATCCCATGCCAGTGGACCTCAACGATGTTGATGACCTTTTCGGCGATGCCGTCGGTGTCGGCCTTTCTCTGTCGGGACGTGTGCAAAGCAAACAGCTCCAGCAACGGATGGACGATATTAGGATCCGAGGATGTTGCCAGTATGAAACCCCTAGTTTATTCGCCAAAAAATCGAATGTATCAAACAACTAACACGTAATAGAGCGGTAGCATGGTCAAGGACAGGCTCAATCGCCAACATCACCCCCGATGGCCAGAACGTTGAACTTCGCTACTTGCGACGTTCTCCAGACGATGGCTCCTGGGACCTGAGCGATCCTACCACTTGTCCCTTTGCCAAGGGCACTCCAACAATCCCCATTGTTCACTTGATAAGGGCTGGCACGAGTACTCCAGA
>NC_026474.1:1968816-1985668 GCF_000240135.3 Fusarium graminearum PH-1
TTGTTCAAGGAAATGGGACGCGGATCCGATTGATGATGTCCATACCATTGTCGGTGCCTATTGGCTCACCGTTGCACCTTCAAATCAACAGGTACGTCTATTTGACAATTATCGCCTTATATCATTTCTTAACCGTGATACGAATAGTCCTACAATATCATGTACGGGCCGGCAAACAAACAGCACAACGGATATACTTATGAAAGTTCATTCGTTCACCACAGCGGGCCATCTCACCCAAACCCGGCCAAGAGCGCTCTGTTGACCATCACTACGCATGGTGTTCTCAGGATGATCTGGTCACAAAACAACAGTCGAGTTGAGGAGACGACTATAGAACTCGAAAGTATAAGCGCTTCCGATGAACTCATCACACACGCAACCTTTACGTCTGAAAAGAGTGAGTGTATCTGATTCCATACCTGCCTCAAGTTTTGCCATTAACAATTACCAGAACATCTGCTCCTTGCACTTGCAACAACTTCAAAACAATTGAGGCTCGTCAAGATCGAGATCCAATGGGGCCAAGCTTCTCAAGCGGACAAGGTCCCAGGAAGACCTGCAGGAAACCTGAGCCCGTCTTTGGTTGAGAAACACTTGGCTACCACGAACTGGCTTCAGGGCGGCCCTGGTGATTCTAGTATTGACGCGTCAATGATCGAACTCTCCCACCTAGAAGTTCTTCCCTCTCTCCTGGATAATACTGGAAAGAATCCCACGTCACCTATGGTCGTCACAGTCAAGTCGCGTACCTCCAGTGAGGGATCCTACCAGGCTGCACAAAGTGTCCTCGACCGTTGGGAGGTTGTTGAGCAACGGCAGAATCTATCGTCAGCTTGGGAGCAGCTTGGCAGCCGACGAAACAGCATTTCCTCAGAACTACCTCCTGTCACGCAACTGCGCAAGGTCGCACCTATTACGTCTAACAAAGTTGTAGTTGCGTTCCATACCCTTACCTTCGGCAAGATCTTGGTGCTTGCTTTCGCAGACGGCACAGTAGAGTACCGCGATCGACTAACATTCGACGAAATCTACACAACTCAGGAATTCAACAAGATTATGAACCTTCGACAAGTTGGATGGACATTTACAGACGAAGTGCCTTGTAAGTCACTCACCTACTGTCCCTTTAGCCCTGGCTGACCGGACTTGCAGGTCAACAAATTGCCTTCTCGCCCACATATTGCTCAATGGTGCAAATGGGTGAAGACGGCAAGATCAAATGGACTAAGCTGCATTACCCCAACGGTGATATTGGAAACACGATGCAAGATGGTATGTACATTCGGACTGCTGATTGCAAACATCTCTAACCCAATAATAGCCAATTATGCTGGTAGCATTGCTGCATTATCCGTCACTGCTGCGCCAGCCATGTTTCACCAGAACAACTACGATGATATACTTGCCATTGTGAGGCCGTATACAACAAAGAAGAGTGTGTATTTATTCTAGTTATCACCATATATATCACTAACACAAGCAGGATTCGTCCAAGACTGGGTCACTGAGCTTATCAGGATCCTTAAAATCCAGATCGACTACTCAGAAGACACTCATCACGATTCCCTTGTGCGAAATGGCTCTCTACAGTACTGCCTCAGCATCATGAACGCGCTTGGGTTCCGTGGTGATCTCAGTCCCCGATCGTTCCTAGGCAAATTCTCCATGCTCTTTCTGAACGTCCGGAACGTGGTTGTTCTCATTACTATTGCCAGCAACACGCCTGTTACGGTTAGAGAAAAGCTCAGTCCTTTGGACGAACCTGGTGAGTTATAGCGGATATGACATTTACGCCATTAGCGGCTGCTAACATAAATACAGAGGTCATGGCGACACTTGTTGGCTGTGCAAAGTGGGCACTTGATCTGATTGCCTGGCTTATGGACTCTCTATTTGAGCTTATGAATGACAGCCATTTCCAATCACTGTTGACTCGGGAGCGCTTCAGCGAGGTGGCTTCTTACCTTCAAGAGAAGAACAACGTTGCCCTTCACTTCTTAATGAGCTCATCTAGTCGAGGGTTCCTTTCAGCAGTTTGTCGAAGGCTGGCACACTTGGAAGGATTGAGTGGCCGGGCCATCGAGTTCTATAGGAGGCAGTCAGCTGTCGTTGAGGGTGCTTCGGGCAGGGCGGCCCCTCAGCTGCAACAGGCATATCAGGCAATGCAGCAGGTGACTTCATCGGCACTCGTCAAGGTTTCCGAAGTTGAAACTCTCCTCACCGAGCTTAGCAAGGAGATACGACAAACCTACCAAATCTTCCTGCCAAGCTTCGTCAAGGGTCAGGCGAACCCGCCACAGGGAAAGCAAATTGACATGGCAGTCAAGTCGACTCGCTCGCAGATAGAACTCTCCATGCTTCTGTCAGGATCACCCCCTTCGGCGTTTATCCAGATCATCAAGAAGTTCTTCGCCACAGACCTTCCGTTGTTTCGAAAGTCTGTGGATCCGGGCCGACTGTTTTTTGCAAATTACGATCTTCTCGAGGTCCAGGATGACGAACACAGCTTGGCGGCTAAGAAGGCACGGGGTACGCTGTACGTCGATGTATTCAAGCGGATGCAGATCAGACCCTCCCCCAACAAGCAGTGGAGGCGGTGCTCGAGGTGTACTGCTGTGATGGAGGATATCTTTGGGAGTAGACCTGGGTTCACGTTTGTCCTGGCACAGCAACGCAAGTGCTCTTGTGGAGGACAATGGACATTGCTTCCTAAAGGAAATGTTGCGTGAGTTATTGATGGGTGAGCAGGGCGTTTATATTGGTTATTGAACTTGGTGCCTGGTGTTTCTGAATTGGAAGTATATCACGATATAGTGTCATAATAGGGAAGCTTAAGAATACGCATATTTCACTTTTTTGTTAACCAATACAGTGTGCTTTTTCTCCCTTCATATTGATAGATACATTCCTTTTAACCTGTCTCAATGAGTCGACTAGTAGAGCTGGCTTGATTCACTAGCTGATGATCATGCCTACCTTGACAAATGGTCTGTTTCAGCACACATCCTCTCTGGTATTCCAGGTTGCTGGTACCTGTCACCTGCCACCTACTGGTGCGTGTCCCTGATCAAGGTCTCGGTTAGTGCTCTCGACAGTAAAGTTCAGTATGGTCATGTCTTACCAACAGGGGCAGCACATGGTTGCCATCGTGCCACTATGACAGCCAGAGGCACAAGCCTCCAGACTAAACTCAGACTCCGATACGAGAACCGTTTCTAAAGTCATCTAACAAACTAGCATTAGACTACCTTTCGCTAATCAAGTTCGTCGTGTCCTCGTATGTCGTGCATTGAAAACATAACACGATTCATGGCCAACACGAAACGAATACCCTATAGCAGATCTGACCGAGCCAAACATCGACTACTTGTTTGTAGAAAGAGGCAACCTGCTTATCCCCCCATACTCCATGGGAAATTAGGATGTGATGGCGCCAGACTCAGTTTGGAGCAGTCGTCAAAACAGCAACGATAGCGCCTCATTAGCTGCTGTGACAAAAGGAGTGTATTTAAGAAAGATCGATCAGCAAACAACGCTGGCAGAGTCACAACTCCAAGCGCCACCTAATTTCAAGTCAGTGGGGGTTATCCAAGGTCTGTAGTTGCATTTGATGTCCCTCCAAGCACGTTTTCAATGTGCTCTTGTGTGATAAAAGGTGAAGCGTTACAGTGACTGTGTGAGAAATGTAAAGATCTGCAGGTCATGGTGCCACTTGGACTGGATGTGAACGTTTCCGGGCAAGTCTGTTGTTCCAAGGTAACTTGGCTTGGTCTTGAGGTGCCAGGCACAGGTACAGATACCCTGTACTCAAATATACCCCTGTCATGATGATGTGCATCTTTATTAGCCCGAATGACTATGATGCTTGGCTTTCGATAGTGTTGGATTTGTGATGCATCTGTATGATGGCGACAAGAGGTTCGACCTGTCATCGAGTGCATGTACGATGAGAACAAATAATTATTTATCGCCAGAGTATTTTACAGTATCATTACGAATTCTGTTACATTCGACTGCCGATGACCCTGTCTGTCATAGCAATAGAGTTCAAGCCAGTCGTGATCCGGATCTAAGGGAAAGACCCTGAAAACGGACAGATAATAAGGTGTGTAACAAGGGACACCCTGCGATAGAATCTGTCGTAGCACATGGACACAGTCCATCAGATGCCAGCCTGTTCTTTCAGTGAACATGTCACACAAGAGAGAGATGGAGTCTTGTTTGATACAGCGCTTAGTGAAGACATTGCACCTACACCGCCAGTCACTAATAGAAAGCACAACTATGAATAAAAAGGGACGGAGTGAATCTAGAGTTGATAATCAATTATTAGATTCTTCATGAATGTTTGCCAGGCGCTAAACGCAACCAGTTATGGCCCATTTCGTCAGGTCTACTAGCTCATTAGACACCATCTAGCACTTGATTCGTCAAGGTAGGGGCACTATCTGAACCCCTGGATCATGAGGCGGTTGAGCTGAATGTGTTGCCGGAGAAATCAATGTTGTCCAAGGATGCATTAGACATATATACCATACGGACTATGATCGACTGTACAGAGTAGTGGTCTTTCTTTCTTCTAGAGCCGGAGAATTTGAAATTGTGCATAGAAAAAAGAAGCAAAAATAGAAGAAGAAAAGAAGAGTTTCCACCGGTTGACGTGCGGTTACACGCATATGCACAGAATCGCGAAACCGTTTCGATAGCCGCCGCCTTAATATAACGGTAACACAATTTTCCGTCACGCAACTTTGTTTATTTTCGTACAAAGAGGGCGGCAAATGACTCGAAAGAGGCCAAGGACATGCTGGAAAATCCAAATTTGGCGCTTCATCCTTGCGCCAGCCTTGTTCAGATTCCATCTCGGCCTTTGGAACGACATTGAGCAATTGAGCTACCTGAGGCATTGGTCGCAGATTGGTCCATGGCAGATCGTTTCTCTTGTCCCATCTATAGAGTCAACGAGACGAGATGAAGATACGGGGACTTTTATGAGTCTAATTGGACGTGTCTATGCGTAGGTACCTGTCAAGGTCAAGGGACAAGAGGTATCGACAAAGGATTGTCCCTGACCTTCAAGACTTGGAAGGTAGTATCATGATACTGTACCTTAATCATCCACATGAAAGGGTTATAGAGCCTGAAATGGATTGAGTGCCGTGCCGCTCTTTGCGCGGCGCATGCAATTGGATCTTGTATCACCTCTAATGTCAAGGTACAGGTGATCAATAGCTCGCCTTCCCCTGAAGGGTTTGTTATGGTAGCGCCCTTTCCTAGGCGCTAGTGCAGGTACTTTATGGTAAATCCCCCCCAATGGATCCTTTCCGTTGGTCACCACCTTCACCAGAACACCCTTGTTGTTTAATTGCAATTGGTTAGGCGATTAACCTTTCAGGTACAGAGATGCTTTGACTGGTTCATTGCGCGGCTATCAACTGTTGTGCTTTATTTCCCTTTGTTTTTCCCACGATCCAATGCCATGCGAGTATGTGCTAGACAAGAGGTCAGCTCTACTATCAAGCCTCACCATTCCTTCCAAAAACCCTCACATGAGATTGGGAGATGCAGTTCGCCCCTCACATAATGATCGATCAACCTTACAAAGTGCAAACCTCTTGTGTACTGACCTTGCGGGGATTCGGTGCAGGGGGTACCCGTCGTCATCATCGAATCGAACCCATGCCCCTTTTTCCAAGCTACTTCGAGCTAAGCTTAGATCAAATGAAAACATTATTGGACCCCTGACCTTAGAATCAACCGCCTAGACTACCTAAACTACTATCGTGCATAGTACCCAGCCATCGCTCCAAGCTCCTGCTCCTGCTCCTGACAGTTCCCTTCGCTTCGTTCGTCTCCCCCAGGGGCTAATTTTCATTTCTCTTCTTTCCCTTCCCTCACCCGTTGCTCATGATTGACCGACGCACCTTATTCCGGTGATAAGACACCACCTACTTACTACCTACCAACTGTACACATTATACCACTTGTACAAAGTACTACCTGTAACTTATACCTGGCTTATTGGTGTGTCTGTGTCTACGTCTGTGTTGCGTCCCGTCCTGTCGTGCGGCACACGCCCTCTCCTCCGTTACAACTTCACCCCCACTCCTCACGCCTCTACCGTTCTCTCTCACATCTTACCGCCGCCCAAGACCAAGACTTGCTGCGAAGCGTCCTCTTTGGTGCAGTCCTTTGATCTGGCGAGGACCGGTCGGTATATCTTCCAAATATGGAACCCGCCCTGGCTGTTTCCGCTCCGGGGTCTGGAGTAACGGAGCCTTCTGCAACTTCTGATACTCGTTCTGATACCAAGACACCTCCTGGCGCATCTGCAACTTCTGCTGCTGCAACCTCAACCTCTTATTACCCTGTCGATAATAGCGCCGACTCTCGTCCGTCCTCTGCAACATCGAGCCATTCGTTTCAACTCCAAAAAGAATCCCACGTGCCCGCTCTGCGATCTCCAGCAACTCTCGCTCGATCTCAAACGGTTGACGTCCTACCCGGCTCGTCCTCCGTACCTGGCCCCGAGTCTGTCACCTCGCCTACCGGTTCTGTTCAATCCTCTGGAAGCTTCATCAAGCGCAAACCTCTCTCCACGTCGGCGTCGGCGATTGCCCTGCGCTTCTCGTCATCAGGATCACCTCTGCCGTCCATCATCGACTTGCCATTGCCGAGCCAAAGGTTCTCCAGGCCTGGACTCATCGACAGTCCTACCCTCTACGAGTTTTCCTCCGCTTCTCGCAACGGGCCGCCAACCGCCCAGTGAGTTCTGCCCTCAACTATATTCTTTGTCTCTTTGTCTTCATGTCTCACATGGCCAACTTGGTTCCCCTGGCTTCCCTTGCATAAATTGTTGCTGACTCGAATTCCTCTCTAGAGTTCCCGACGCCAACCTGGCGTCCCTTGCCGCGACAAACCTTGGAACACAGAACATTCCAGGACACAGCCCTACTGCCTCCAGCTCTGATTTCTCAGATGTCCTGGATGGGTATGACGATTTGATATCTGAATCGAAATCAGAATCTGGACCAGACGTTACCCGTGAAACTATCCTTGATGGGAGTGACACAGAAGACGATAACGACGACAACGACGACAAGAAAGCCAAAAATATCACTTCGAGGGACAAAGAAATTGCAATTGTTCCCGACCCCGCCGAGCCAACACAGCCAAAGGATCACTCTGAAGCCGACGCTCAAAGAGCCCAATCGCCTTCATCCGATAATACTATTTCAAACCCGAAACTGGCTCCCGCTCCCATGTTTGTTCCAAAGCAAACTCCACCACATCTCAAGCTCGACAAGGTCACAATTGACGTTGCGAACTACGACTCATCCCCTGATGATACCAATTCACCATCGGCTCAAAACACACCATCGCCGCAGCTCAATAAACCTTTGCCCAAGTCGCCGGGCCAGAACTCACCGTTTGCTTCTCTCTTCAACTGGGCAGCGCCTTCACCCTCACCGTCTGGGACGGAATTCTCGTCCGCATATTCGCCGTTATCTCCTTCAAAATACGGCACAGCAAATGATACGGTTAGCAGCCCTCAATCCGTTGTTCAGGAATATGCCGCTGGTGTAACGGATACCCTGCCCTTTCGTAACTCATACTCACCGGTTCTACAGTCCCCCGCTTACGCGCAAATTGACGAAATGGAAGACGAACTAAAAGCCATCAGCGTCGAGCTGGCAAGCTCCATTCGGCGCGAGATGGACCTGGAAGACCTGGTAGACAGGCTCCAGGAACAGATCAACAACCCTCAGGCCCCTGGTAAGAGGTCAAGCGATTACTACTCCGACTCAGGTTACAGTTCAGCAAAGTTGAGCGACGCCGAGCCGAGTCGAGAGGAACTTGAAAAGATTCAAAGGAGATCTGAACAAGAGAAGGCTTCAATAAGATTAGAACTCACAAACAAACTCCAAGATGAAAGGGGGAGGCGAAAAGAGCTTGATCAGCAGATCAAAGAGCTTGCCGAAAAGGCGTCGCAAGTCGACCTCGCCCAAATGAACAACCAGGACGCCACTGGACGACTAAAGGATCTCGAGACCACCTGCGGCGACCTCAGGAGGCGGCTGTCTGAGGAGCGCGTTGTTAAGAACAACTTTGAGGACCTCATCAACGCCATCCGAGGAGAACTCCACGAGGCCACCAGCGAGAGAGACAACCTCCGTGATGAGGTTGTTCCTCAACTGAGGGCTCGTGTCGAGGGCCTCGAAATTGAGGCTGCTGAATACTCAAACTTAACATATGAGTCTTCAAAGATGCAGCAGGAACTCCATATGCTCAGGAAGGAATACGACGTCTTGCGAAGTGGTTCGAGACCCGGTTCCCCTACTCCGTCGCTTAACAACACCCGCATGTCTCGTGCCATGTCTGGTGGCTTCGGTGGCGGCCTTGCCAGATCTAACTCGGTCGCGACTGGCTCGTTCCGCGGCCAGCGCCCTTCAGGCCTGTCTAGATCCAACAGTGTTAAGAATGTGCAGATTGAGTCCAGAGAAGCTCTCTCAGAGAGATTAAAGGATGTTGAGGCTCAGAGAGACGCTCTTCATAGCGCTCTGAAAAACCTTCTCGATCGCCAGGAGTTCCAAAACCGCGAAAACGAGAAGAAGATTAGAATGTTGCAGAACGAGCGGGAGAGGCTCCTCTCAGCAAACCCTCGAAAGGCTGGCTTTGAACGAGAGATCTCTAACCTTCGTACTGAGATCAACGTTTTGCGCCGCCGAGCTGAAGATGCCCTTGAGCAGAAGTGGCAGGTAGAGAGTGGCCTTGGTGGTCTCAAAATGGATCTAGATAAGGCCGAGCAGGAAATCGCTCTGCTCCGTGCACTCTTGGAGGAGAAGGACATCCTTATTCCTCCCTCCTTCGCCCGCTCAAGTGGCTCAAGCACTGGCAGCAACTCGTTCGGTAGCATACCAGTAACATCAGAGTCACTTGCAAAGGCATATGACCAATTGAAGGCCGCCTATGCCGAGTCGCTTGAACGAATCAAGGAACTCGAGCACGAGACCGGAGCGGATGAGAAGACCCAGCTTGCTGTCGAGCGCCTCGAGCACACTCTTTCCATTGCAGTCTCTGAGCGCGATGCTGCCAAGTTTGAAATTGACAGTCTCAGAAACCAGTACGAGACGATGAGCGAATCCGAGACTAAGGGTATCGAGAGTGAACGCGCTCTCGCCGATGAGCTCAATGACTCGGCCCGTCGGGTTGGAGAGCTCGCCTCTCAAGTCCAGCAGCAGCTCGCAGCCAACGCACAGCTTCGAGAGCGCCTCTCTAACGCTGTCATTCGAGGTGACAACGACCGCAAGAGCAACTCGGACCGTATCGCTGCCCTCCAAGTTAGCCTCAAGTCTATGGAGGACAAGCTTATTGCTGCCCAGACAGCATCTGAAGATCGGGTCAACCGTCACGAGGAAGAGATCACCGCTATCCGTGATGCCCACAATGCTCAGCTTCAGCGTATGAGCAACAACGCCAGTTACTATGGCCCTCGTTCTCCTAGTTTCCAGGCCAACCGCAAGCCTTCACTGCTTAGCCCACTATCACCTCGATTCCCTGGCGCGCTCCGGTCGCCACGCCTGAGCGAAAAGTCCTTCGAGGAAGCTGCGCAGATGGAGGTACTCCGCCAGCGAGTGACTGAGCTGGAAAAGGCGCTCGAGGATGCTGAGAAGGATATGCAAGACGTCATTGCCAGAATGAGTACAGCTCAGATCGAGGTGCTCACCCTTCAAGATGAGCGAGAGGCTGCTGTTCGTGAAACACGACGCCTCCAGAAACTCCTTGAGCAGGAGCAAGTTAAGTCCTTTGAGGACAGATTCAAGACGCTCAGTGGCAACGTCTAAAAGAGAAGGAACAGGGGAAAATAGAAAGACCACATTAATTGGAGTATGATGATGGGAGTACCTTTTACAGTTGGTGCTCGTAATGCATTTAGCGAACCGGAGTTGTCTGCTTTTTACATCTTATCATTATTCGGTAATGATTTTCAGCAGCCAGAACGGTTGCGTACTTTCTACATGGCTTCTTATAGAGTCTTGGAGTACTATTTTGGGTACTTATTCTTGTGGTAGTATCACCGCGTCTCACATACATACATACGCGTGCATTGGAAAAGGAGCATCTGGGAAGGGTTTTTGGACACCTGGGGTTTACACCAAACACGATCCACAAAATGGACGTGGATTGTTTAAGTATATAATGTTTTTTATTCTTGTTTGGCTATTGTTGAGGGATCGCGTGCCGCCCGTTTTTATCATAAGTAGATAGAAGGCCAGACAAGAAACTGCCTACAGTGCAGTAATAAATGCTTCAACACATCCTCTTGAGTCTACACACTACTAAGGTATTACGCACTTAATGGATCGTTTGTTGTGTTCATGTGATGTGTTAGCCAGAAGGGTTAGTATTGTGCTAATCCCTTTGAAGTTTGTTTGGCCCCCCCCCCCCCCCCCCCCTCGTGTGCACCTGCTATTGAGGCTATCACCAAACGTGTTTGGAAGTCGCTATCCTACGTAATTTTCTTTGTCCTTTGTGCACCCTCTTTGAAGGTGGCTTTGAGAAATGTTTTATTTCTTGCAACGTACGTGAATTCGGTAATCTTGCATCACTCAATCAACATTATCACGATCTCTTGTATCAATTATTGTTGACCACGATGCTATCTCCCAAGCACCACATCCTTTATTGGGTGGTGTCGTTCTTGACACTCCCTCTATCCGCTCTCCGAAAGTATCTCACCGATCGCGGACTCGTATCTGATGTCATAGATGATCTTGAGTATCCCCTCGTCGGTCTGGTATTTTACTTCCTTTCGCGCTGGGCAATGGCACTACCTGAAGAGGCTAAACAGAGAGCCGAGCAGGAGGTGAAATTCAGCGGTCTTGTCACTCCAGTACAGCCAGAAGAGCCAGAGAAAGAACTCATTACAGAGACAGCCGCAAACGCCAACATCAAAGTCAACGGCAACGGCAACAACCGTGGCAAAAACGCCAGAAAGAGATTCGCACGAGGTCAGAATAAGGCTCGTGGGCAGAATGGGAACAATTCGAACCAGGACAAGAACAATTCGAACCAGAACAAGAACAGCTCAAACCCGAATGGAAAGGCGAGATCCAACAGGAATAGAACACTGAAACCACCGGTACAGCTGGACCTGAACAAAATCTCTAAGAGACGACTTCTTCGAAAGACCCCTGTCACTTGGGACGAATCAATCAAGCGAGTTGTGAGCTACTTTGTTCATCATTTCCTAGAGGAACTTTACTTTCTCAGCCTGATACTTCTGTTCACTCGTGTGAAGCTACCCGGACTTGAAGAGAGTCCGGGAGGGGACTACGGTCAGATGGCGGCACGAGTCTTGATAACCTTCATGACTCTAGGTACTCTAGAACCGCTGAGATGTTCTGTAAGTCTCTACTATCCACTCCAACTATCACGTCATATACTTGCTGATACACTTTCTTCGTTGCAGCGATGGGATATCGAGGCTTGCGGTCTTGGAATGTTTACCTACTGTTGTGTGTTTTGCGACGAAGGTCCAGGTCCATGGGCATCTGTAGAAATGGGAGCCGTGGGTCTCTGTGTGATGGGAGCATTGGTCGAATGTCTGCTTTGGATCAAGGTCGGCCACTTTGTTTGTTGGCCTGCGTTGTGGTTGACAAGCGACAACATCAGCGTATCCGACATGCTCATCCGTATTTCAGCACTTTCACCACTGATTGACATCGTTGAGACTGTAAGTTTGAAAGGCACCTCGGAGGACGGACGGCTGATATTAGAATAACCAGGCCACCTATGCCATTGTCTCCTGCACCTCGCCTGCATGGTTTGAGAGAAGACTGGAGCTTACGCAGAGACCCCTTTAGTACACGCGGTACTCCCACAAGCTATTCGTCGCGACGACCTATCTTATTTTCCCCTACATCATGGGTATTCTATTGCAGGCACTTTCAGATGCAGGAAAACACGGTACCTGGAACGATACAGAGGGATTCGGTCAGGGAGCACGTTCAGTAAAGAACGGGACAGGTCTTGGTTAGAGCGTGTGTCGGCCTCCAAGTTCTGGGGTGGAAGAAACAGACAGCGTATGGTTATATTCTCCAATGACATAAATCGAGTGACTGGTTTCGTTTTTTACGTTGACCGTCTAGTGTTCCGATCTATCGCGGAGGTATAATACAAGTTGGCTTGTGTCCTCACATGTGTAGTCTATAAGCCGAGCAAGAGTAAATACGCTTATTCAAGGCAAGTACTAGTAGACATTACCATGCCATCGGGGTTTCGGGACCTATCTGTTGTCCCTTGGCCTCTTGCTACAGATTTATGTGCATAGACTGCGACAGTAAGCTATCTTTTTGGCCAAGGTGACACAACACGCCGTGGGATAATCGAAAATAGACATAGGTCTCGGATGATAAGCCTGAAGAAAAACCAACCGACTGGTAATGAAACTAAATCTGTTACAAGTGAATATTGTACTGTTGAGTAACGGTCGCGTTCAGCTTGACTGCATAAGTACGAAAAGGGGTACATGAACTGAGTGTAGTACACTGCCCATTTTGTTTCCTGAAATAAGTCGCTATGGCATAATGATTCCTCATTACTAATTTTATAGTCGTTATCAGTACCGACTATTATTATCTTGCTGACTTTGGTTTCATCCTTGATGTGGTGTAATCTGCCGTTAGGCTTTGATGTGTCGACTTCATTTCGCATGAAGGGGGCAGTGCGGTGATGGACTGTCATAAGCTTCAAGCCGTATCTTGGCCCAAACCTGGTGCGATATGTTGTTTGACCGCGGAGATGGGCATCATGAATCGTTTTGGCAGAAGCAAATGAGCCTAACGTCGACTCTAACCGGATGCCACGGGGCCAGATATGTCGAATATCATATCATAGCCAACAACGAAAAAGCAATTTAGAGTCGAGTGGCACGAGAATTATCATGTATGCTCAAACAGCCGATCCCATATAGGAAGGAAGGATAGAAAGCTCGAGGCGCAGATGCAGACGCATTGATGTTTGTGGTCACCGAGAGTCGGGTCACTGTTGGTCTAATGAAGCTGAGGCTGGATCATGGATGTCCCCCCACACCTTGGCATGACCAATCAAGGTAGAAGACCTTATCAGACAACAGACAGACCCTGGGTGAGGCTGGCCGCAAGTGGTTTCGTCATGTCTGACTCAATGCTGGTAGCATTCTATCTTTTCTTTTTGTATAGAGATGTGAATGAGAGGTTGAGGGCGGCTGGATGAATGAAACTGAGAGTGGGAGCAATATAATAAATGATCAAATGTTGGCGAATACATGAGTCGTCGAATATCATAAACACCATTGCATCAAGTTGGTGCTCGACGAAGATGGGCGTTTGACTGACTGGAGTAATACCAAAGCCACATGAGATCTACACAATCATGTAAGCTTTCAGGGGCATCCGGCCCAAAGGAAACATGAAGGATCTGGGGTATGTGCAGGTCTTATCAGTACCATAATCTGGGGTTATCATGGCAGACAATGCAGCATTACAGAAGCCTTGCTTGGCCATTTGTCTTGACTTTTACCTGAAGCCTTTTGGGATAATGAAGCGAGATAGTAGCGGATATCTGTAGAGCAGGATTTGATTTGATCTGTACTCCAGGAGTTGTTCCTGCATACCGGGGGCTCGGGATCGTGTTCAGGACTAGTAGAACTGGGGATAGTAGATACTACCCATAAGCAGACGACAACTTTATATGGCGTGTCATGAATGAAACTGGATTGAGAGGGAAGCAGCGCGCGCAAGTTGAATTCCTCGTCTCTTCGTGCGGGCGACGACGGTTTATGAGTGAAGTTTCATGTGAGAGGGAGTGAGAGAGTGAAAGTGGCGATTCTTAGTTGAAGTTACCGCAAATCGACAAGCGCCTGGCCACTGTTAGTCTGGGGGACCCCCACTAGAGGGTTGACAGAATAGCAGCGGTCTCTGGGGCGAGTAGCTAAGTGTGATTTATTATATCACCCATCCCAAGGTCTATCTAGTACAATTGCCTCGCTGCAAAAAAACGTCACGATGGTACCAGGGTCTTTACACTGAACTGAACTGACCGGACCCCTTCTTCGCGTCTCGACTTGACCTGACCTGCCTTATCTCCAGACTCCCTCACTCTCACCCTACTCTCCAAAACAATCAGCCTCCAGGGGGTGTTTCTTAGGGATCATATACTACATCAGCCAAGCTCATTAGGCCCTCTCACAGTAAAGTACTGGCCAACTGTAGGAGCATTTTCGCCAGGGATCCCTTATCTCTGTACCCCCCAGTCTCACACTTGACACTGCCTGTTCAGCCGCCTGAACCGGAATCGCGCCCTTTTCCACCAAAATCTCAGTGACAAGACCAGACAAGCCTTTTACTTCTCACACTCACACTCGCAATTGGGACCTCTCTCAACACCAAAAGAATCTGGGACCCAATCGCATCGAGTCGCACCCCCTGCGGATTTCTTATCTCTTGCTCTCTCTCTATTTGACCTGTCTCTCCCTTTCTCTTTCCGCCGACTCTGCCCAGCATGTCACCCTCACGTCGTGCAACCTCACCAGTCTCGACCTTGACCTCCCTGTCGCTCTGTAATCCTTCAACTCTGGCATTTCTATTTCTATATCACTCCTCCCAAGCCAGAAATCACGTCGCGGCCATGGGAGGCGACGGTGACGCCAGAGGAGCAACCAACCTCAAGTATAACGGTACAGGAGCCATAGGTGCAAATCCACTCGACATGAATGTCAATGACTGGTACGAGGTAAGTCAACTCTACTCTGTTCTGCGACCACCAAACCGCAATCCTCTCTGTCTTGGTCTTGGTCTTGATCTTCATCTATTCGTCTCTTCAGAATCTCTTCTATTCACAGTTTTTCTCTCTCATCACGAGAGAGCGACTGTGAGTGAGAAATAGTAAGACCAGACCAGACATAGAGACTCCCCAGTGGGGCCCCAGTATCTTTGAACGCCCGCAAGCTGACCTTTTGCGCCCGCAACAACACAGGCTGGAGATATCGCGTGGATGCTCTCAGCCACTGCTCTAGTATTATTAATGATTCCTGGCGTCGGGTAAGTCCTTTTGCGCTCTTATCCGCTGTTTTATTACCTCATACTAACCATTTCCCCTTGTAGCTTCTTCTATTCAGGCCTCGCCCGTCGCAAATCGGCTCTATCGCTGATATGGCTCTCTGTAATGAGCGCTGCAGTAACAACCTTTCAATGGTTCTTCTGGGGCTTCTCGCTTACATTTTCACATACGGCAGGTCCCTTCATCGGTGACCTGGCCAACTTTGGCTTCCGCGATGTCTTGGCTCGTCCTTCGGTGGGCTCGGCGCATCTCCCGGACATGATGTTTGCCGTGTATCAGGGCATGTTCTCTGCCCTGACCGTAGCTCTCGCTACCGGAGCCGTCGCCGAGCGTGGCCGGATGCTCCCCTGCATCATCTTCATCTTCGTGTGGGCCACTATCGTCTACGACCCCATCGCATGTTGGACTTGGAACCCTAATGGCTGGTCCAACAAGATGGGTGGCCTGGACTTTGCCGGAGGTACCCCGGTGCACATTGCTTCGGGAAGTGCTGCTCTGGCCTACTCCATGATGCTGGGCAAGCGCAGTGGTCACGGAACCCATGAGCTCAACTACCGCCCACACAATGCTACTCATATCGTGACTGGAACCGTCTTCCTCTGGGTCGGGTGGTTTGGCTTCAATGCTGGCTCTGCCCTCTCAGCTAACCTTCGGGGTGTCATGGCAGCTGTAGTAACTAACCTAGCTGCCTGTGTCGGTGGAATTACCTGGTGTCTTTTGGACTACCGCCTCGAGAGGAAGTTCTCCACTGTTGGGTTCTGTTCCGGTGTCGTTGCTGGTCTTGTCTGCATCACCCCTGGTTCCGGTATGTTCACGATAGCTTTTCGTTCAACATAATGTTCTAACAAACCTTAGGCTATGTCCCTCCTTGGGCAGCTGTTATCTTTGGTGTTCTTGGCGCTGCCGGTTCGAACTACGCTACCAAGGTCAAATTCCTTCTCGGAATCGACGATGCCCTCGATATTTTCGCCGTCCACGGTGTTGGCGGTCTCATCGGCAATATTTGCACCGCCTTCTTCGCCAGTCCGACTATCGCTGCTCTCGACGGTTATTCTCGCATCAAGGGTGGATGGGTTGAGCATCACTGGGCACAGATGGGTTATCAGCTTGCTGACTCTATCTGCGGAGGCTTGTACTCTTTCACCGTCACATGCCTTATCCTTTTCCTCATGAACCTTATTCCCGGACTGCGCCTGCGTGTCGACGGGGAGGCTGAGCTTCAAGGTATCGACGACGCCGAGATTGGAGAGTTCGCATACGACTATGTTGAGCTCACCCGAGAAGTTGTCAGCGATATGGATAATGAATCTGGAAGCCGATACTCAGCTGATCCTACGGCATTTCAACACTACGAGAAGAACCATATTCCCATGATCGATGCTCGCATGTTTGGTGGCCAGCCCGCCCATGCTCCTGTAGCATTCCCTCAGTGAGGTCATAACTTGGGAGACTTCACACGACGAAAGAGGAAGGCTTGATACTTGACATAACAGCAGTGTGAAAGCAACTTGTCGAGTCAATTTCCACGCATCTAACGGCGCCATGATTTGGGATTATTGAGTTTTAGATACCCTGGTTCTTCAACCATTTTTAGTAGGATTTTTTATTGGCTGTATAATATGGAGTTTATTCATCATGTAAATTGGAGATACAAATTACAAAAATAAAAGTTAGTATCAAATAAATAAATGCAACATCAAGCCACCATAAGGTCCCAAATTTATGCCCATAAGGAAACCCTTGATCT
>NC_026474.1:1985805-2055478 GCF_000240135.3 Fusarium graminearum PH-1
GATCTTTTAGCGGGTCTCTTACCCAATTCAGTGTTGAAGCCTGGAAGCTTATAGAGGTTTATATATGACGGGAGCCAATCAGGAACAATCTTGAACCTTCAACCAGTAATCAATGTCTTGGTTGCAACGTGAACAATGAATAGTGAATAGTATCTTTTTAACATCCCAAGTCAACAATCCGATTGCTTATTATACACAATTTTTTTGCTCCTCACATGACTCTTACTTCACACTTTAGGCATCCATGGGAATTTTCTTGGTTATAAAGGCAGCTCTGTCACGCGTTTCTTTACGCATCACCGCCATCTATCGTTAACAATAACACATATACTTCATGATGGCCTCACTAGAGGAAAAGGAGGCGTGGTTCAAACAACTCCAGACACCTGATAGTGATGATGAGTTTGATACAGAAGAGGAACAAGAAAGGCTACGATGTCGCAGATTTTTTGTCTCCAAATCGAAACCAAAATCACAACCGACTCCTAAACCTCAAGCAAAAGAGTCCCTTGTGTTGGACATCACCAATGATGAATCTCAATACTCAAGAGTGACGCCTAGGAGAGTCGCCTCGGCCCCGTCACCAGCACCCGCCCAAGGGCCAACGATTATCAAGGGAACGCCAATGACAGCTTTGGGCCAGAAGAGTAGACCCGCCACGCTCTTGAATCAGCGTGGTGATGGGGCTATTCTAGTTGATGATACACCTGTCCCCGACACTGCTCGCCCGACGCAGAGGATTCTACCCAGGAGCGATTCTTCGCCCCTCCTTGCCTCCCTGAGAAGTCTCGGCCAAGCGGTCGTTGAGTCTCCTTCACCAAGCCTGACAACGAAGAAAAGGAAGCGCGAGTCTTTACCCAAGTTCCGGCCAGAGAGTGAGCAAATCTTGAAAGGTATTACTTTCTTCTACGTTCCTGATGATGACATCGCGCCGGTTCGGAGGTTGCGCATCACAAGGGCACGCGAGTTTGGTGCAACCTGGGTGCGAGCGCCGCACCTTGCAACCCACATTGTGGTGGAGAAGCATATCAAGTTCCACGAGCTGGAGGGTATTTTGAAGAAAATCAACAGGACTCTTCCACCCAAAGTGGTCAACGATGAATATTTCATCGACTGCGCCCGGTTCAAGACCCTCCTTCAATCCAACCAAAAACAGTACTGCCTTATAGGCCAACCTGTGACCGCCGAAAATGAGTCCTCAGTTGTTCCACGCAGCCCTTTGGAGTCGGCTCACTCATTACCACTCAAGCCGCTTGTGAAAAACTCGAGGCGATGGGACCATGTCCCTATTCAAGGTACCCCAGAGAGGAGCGAACAATCACCTCATCAAAGTCAAATACCTGAGACCCCTGCTTCCTCAGATTCGCAGCCTGTGATACTCAACCTTCAAGATATGGTCTCGTCTCGTCCTGGCAGTGCGGCTCATTCCCGAAATACTTCCCTGTCAGCTGTACAAGATACCGACAGTGCTAGGCGAGTTCAGAAAGAAGACGAGCAGAAAGACGAGCTGTCTGAATATATCAAGATAATGGCCGAGTATAAGGACCTCCCATTAGATGCAGATGATGAAGACGCTCAAACTGTCACATATATGGGAGATATGGAACCAGAAGAACAATGTCTTTCAGGCTCAGAAGACGAGATTACCAATGCACGCAAGTCGAGAAGGAAGACGAGATCAAGCGGCAAATACATCGCTTTCGAGGATCGGTTTTCATGCAACTCAGCAGGGGCAAAGGACGCTAAAGCGGGGAATCCTAATGCCCGCACAATCGAGGTCCTACAAAAGATGTCTGATTACTACAACCGTATCGACGACCACTGGCGAACAACGGCGTACAGAAAAGCCATCAGCACTCTGAAGCGCCAAGAGACCAAGATCACATCTGCTGAAGAAGCGCAACGGTTACCCAGCGTGGGAACCCGCCTGGCGCAAAAGATTGAGGAGATTGTCACGACCGATAGGCTACAGCGACTTGAGTTCGCCCAAAAGGAACCAATGGACGAGGCACTCCAACTATTTCTGAGTATCTACGGCGTGGGAAATAGCCAGGCTCAACAGTGGCTGGCACAAGGGTTCCGAACACTGGAGGACCTGAAGGCCAAGGCTAAACTCTCACCAAACCAGTCGTTAGGCATCGAGCATTACGCCGATCTTAACACTAGAATCCCTCGAAGTGAGGTAGAAGCTCTGGGCCTTGTTGTAAAGAGAACCGCCCAGCATATCGATCCAGAGGTGGAGCTCATTATTGGAGGCAGCTACCGAAGAGGAGCAGAAACATCTGGTGACATTGACTTGATCATCACAAAGTCGAATACCGAGTCTTCAGCTGATCTGCGGCCTTTCCTCGACAGTCTTGTTCAGCGCCTCGAGACAGAAGGGTTCCTTGTGGCACGACTAGCATCATCTCGGTCTACCAGTGACGGAAGTAAATGGCATGGCTGCTGCGTGCTCCCCAAGGTCAGTGGTTTTAGCGACGACGACTACAAACCCGTTTGGCGGCGCATTGATTTCTTGCTTGTGCCCGAGTCCGAAAGGGGTGCCGCTTTGCTATACTTCACCGGCAACGACATCTTCAACCGCAGCATGCGCCTGTTGGCTTCCAAAAAAGGAATGAGACTGAACCAGCGCGGCTTATACAAGGATGTCATGCGTGGTCCGCAAAGAGTCAAGGTTACAGAGGGAGAGTTGGTGGAGGGACGAGACGAACGAAAAATCTTTGATATTCTTGGTGTTAAATGGAGAGAACCTCATGAACGATGGTGCTAATGAACCAAGGGTCTGGTGGTGGTAGTCTTTGTATAGCAGAGCCTCACGGTAACAATTTTGGTGTACCGAGGTCAAAGTGGAGAGCTCTCTCGGGAAGAGATCAAGGGACATGGATAGCGTGGAGTTTGGCATTTACTATTAGAGAGATATGGATACTTGGAGATGGATCCATTTGCATAAAGGGTTTGGTGGCTGAAGCTTTAGAAATGTGATAGATTTTGGAAATGACATATACGTACCCTCTCATAGTTCATCCCACGTGAATGTGACTTGGGTAAGATTTCCCCAGATCTTGGCTCATCTTCAATCGGTTCACATGTGAAATTCCTTGCGCTGACTCTTCCCCAGATATCGACGTCCTTCAGTGGATGGGAATTATGATGTACCCTGCGTCATAGGCGACTAGGCCCTGTAGTCCGTTCTCATAGTGGGGACATGTCGCCCTTCTCCGCAATGGACACAAGCCGAGCCAGTTCAAACATCCGAGGCTCAGATCCAGCCCAGGTGACTTTGATCCATGCGAATAAGTCAGAGTACTCTGGGGGCGCCTCGACTCGCATTCAAAACCTATGAATCTACAAACTTTATCGATACTTTCCAGCCCTTAATCCATGGTCCAATACGACTCTTCAACGCCTTAAATCCGACCTCAAGAACCAGGCGACGACCCTCGATGCCTTGAGAGTACAGCGCTTTGCGACATCCATCGACTCCTGACCCTACGACCGCCCCGACTATCTACGTTCCTTTCGCCGAGGTCTAAAAGATAACATGGCCATGTCATCTTCGCTGGAGGTGTTGAAGGTACTTCCTCGTTGTCTCGCGACACACGACCGAGTTTGCGCTGACTGGTTCTGGGTAGAACACGCTTGAGGAGATTGTCAAGAACCCGCAATACCATGATCTATTATCGCTGGTTAAGACGGCGCGCAATGGTATCATTTACGGAACCAAAGTGCGGTTTCCCCACGCACTGGTGTAAGTCATTAAGAACCCTGTTCGTATCCAAATCATCGCTAATCTCGCTGTCAACAGGATGGTCTTCCTCTTCCGCTCCGGAACGTAAGCTCAACCTCCTCCCTGCGCAACCTACCGACGTCGAGCTGACGTGTGACGAACTTAGATTCCGCGAAAAGGTCAAGCTAGTCCTTCGAGCGACAAGACATCATGCGACAAACTTGGCGCGCTTCGCTACCATTTATAAGCTGACAATGTTGGCGCTCAAATACTTTGGCGCAGAGCCTGGAAAGGAGGGTACGTCATCGTCGCCAGAAGTCCTTGTTCGGAACGAGTATCAGATTCTGACTATACACAGGTACATACGACTCCTTCGTAGGCGGTCTTGTTGGCGGTTACTTTGTCTTTGGCGGTCGATCGAAGCGCACGGGAAAGATCTCATCAGTCAACCAGCAGATCGTCATCTACGTCTTTGCGCGCGTAGTGCTTGCCCTCGCACGCATCGCCGTCAAGCCCGGAGCTGGCTTACCAGTCGTATCATCTGAGCCTCTCCACAGCACCATCAACCATTACGCCTGGCCAGCCTTCGCCTCTCTGTCGTGGGCCATGGTCATGCTGATCTTCCGCTACCATCCTGAGGATCTGCAGTCGAGCTTGAGAGGCAGTATGACATATATCTATAAGGACTGCAACGAATTCGACTCGCTTCGAACTCTGCTATGGGTGAACAAATAGACAAGAGACGGGTATATATAACTTGCATGTAAACTGGTGGTTGAATTGCGTTTGGCGTTGAGGCGTGGGATGCTTTGGATATTAGCATTCTTGGCTTTGGGTGTGGCAGTCGTCATACAGTCTTTTTTTATAAGTAGCATGAGAAGACTTGAGGATATATGGTAGCCAATATGAAGCAAACTTGTACTACTTTACGGGCAAGGGGTGTTTCTGGCATGATTATAGGATGGATGGTGCATCATGGTGCCCAGGTTAGGTAATACTGAACTTTGTCAGTATGTAAACAGCAGAATGTTATATTTTCGGTCGTCTGCTACGAATACCTAATGGAGGTAGTTAAAGATTGAAAGACAAGCAAATGTATAGAGTCTGTAGAATACTGAATTACCAAGTCAGTTTAAGTCATGATAGATTGAATCCAAAGCTTAAAGTCTGGGCCGTTAAGCTACAAACTATACCCCACTAGAGCTGACCCCTGCTCGCTGCCCCCCTCCACACTGACGCCTGCAATGAGCCTCAACTTAACGAGCTTCCACACCTCCAGGCTGCTGCCTCTTTAACCTCCACTTCCACTCCCCGTTCCCATCGTTAATCTCACCACGAAACAACAATGACGCCCAGCCCTGAAGTCGCGAGTGCTATATCAAAAGCAGAGTCCGCTCCCGGCGAAAAAGGCCCTGTGTATGAACAGTTCATCCCGACCATCAAGAACCTCTCACCTCTACCCACCGCGGACGACCTTAATGCCATCGTCGACTCTTTCTTTGGCCAGGCGCTCGGCGTTGTAGCCACCCGAACCATTCTCTCATCCTTCATTGCGGCACTTCGAGAGATAGAGAACCAGGACCTGTGGATCGAGGTCGGAAACCGCACGCTAGACACAATTGCTGCCCAGCCTTCTTCATCCTCCTTCGTCGACGCTGGTGCCACACTCCGAGAGCTTATTGCTACCGCCCACGAGAAAAATGAGGATTTCCTCGACGCAGCCAAAACCTTGGCTGACATTCCCCTCGATAGCTCCCAGCGCAAGATCACCGATGAGGAAAAGGCTCGAACATGGGTTCGAATCGTACGAAACTACCTCGAAGTAGACGACTCTACCGCCGCCGAGATGTACATCAACAAGCTCAAGAACATCATGCATTCGGTCGCCGACCAGGAACTGAACCTCCACTTCAAGCTCTCGCAAGCACGTATCCTTGATGCTCAGCGTGACTTCTTGTCAGCATCTCAGCGATATCACGAAATTAGCTTCTTCCCTGCCATTGACGAGGACGATCGTGTGCATACTCTCAGCATGGCTATTAAGTGTGCAGTGTTGGCCCCTGCGGGTCCCATGAGAAATCGCACGTTGGGTCGTCTTTACAAGGATGAGAGGTCAGCTCAACTGGAAGAATTTGGCATTTTGGAAAAGATGTTTCTTGATAGACTTTTGTCTCCTGAAGAGGTAGACAAGTTTGCTGAGGGCCTACAACCACACCAGTTGGCGACAACATCAGATGGCTCGACAGTACTTGCTAAAGCCGTTGTTGAGCATAACCTTCTTGGTGCATCGCGACTCTATAACAACATCCGATTCGAGGCCTTGGGATCATTATTGGGACTGGATGCCGACAAGGCAGAGGAGACTACAGCACGTATGATCGAACAAGGTCGTCTAGTGGGTCGAATGGACCAACTCGACGGTATTGTGTACTTTGAGGGCGGCGAAGCGTCTGGAGAAAAGGGCAGTGGACGGGCTGAAGTTACTGTCGGCAAGGAAATGCGAACTTGGGACTCCAATGTCCAAAGCCTGGCAGAGGAAGTAGAAAACGTCACCAACGCGTTGCAAAAGGAATTTCCTGTAAGTGCTTCAATTACCCCAATATCCAAACTGATGCCCCTGTACCAACTCTATCTGATAGGAATTCGTTGCCGCAAACCTTGTTGTATAAAGAAAAGGCAAGCATAGAAACTTTTCTCGTGTATGGCGTTTTAGGGGTTGGGATGAATGAATGCTGTTTATGTCTAATGCACAGCACATGGTTCCCTTTGGTTTTAGACTGGCATCATGATACAGGCCAGATACCAAATCCAAATATTTCTTACGAACCATCATATCCATCGCTGATGATCCATGTGTTGTCAGAGACCAGGCTTTGCCAGGCAGAAGAGCTCGAGTGCTGTTCTGCCACGAAATAGAAAAGTGACCAGAGACCGCCACATCTGTAAAATTATCCCTCATCTCTCACATAGCCCCTCACTCCGATGACTTCGATCTCCCCTAAGCGCAGCAGCAGAACTCGGCGCACTTCTTGGAGTACTTGGCCTCAATGTTGAGCTCGAGGTACTTGACCTCTTCGTATCGGCCACGAGAGGAGCCCTTTCCACCCTTCTTGTACTCCTCGACCTCATCATCATCGTAGTCACCGCCATTGCCGCGCTTCTTGGAGTCATAGTCACCCTTTCCGCCCTTCTTATACTCGTAGTCGTTCTCCTTGTTGCCCTTCTTGTAGTCCTCGCGGCACTGGTCATCGTCGATTCCAACCCAGACATTGTCCTTGAACTTGGGGTAGCCAGGTACCTTCTCGATAGGAACAACACACTTGTTCTTCTTGCAGTACTTGTTGAAGTTGAGGTACTTCTTATCCTTGGGGCTCTCCTTCTTGTAAGAGTAGAGTCCGAGGTAGGCAATCTTGTCAGACCACTTCTCCCAGTCCTCGTACTGGACAATCAGGCATTGGACCTTGCCGTATCCGCTGCAAGCGCCAACCTTGCCGGTGACCTTGTAGTTGTCACCCTTGGAGCACTTCTGGAACTCGCTGAAGACTCCCGAGTAGGTGGCCTTTGAGTAGTCATAGGCGTACTTCTGGCACTTCTTCTTGTCTTCTGGGCAGGGGCGCTTGTATATATGGCCCTTGGGTTCGTATCCATACCAACTCTTGGGGTTGTAGGGGCACCAGTCACAGCGTTCAATGTCCCATTCGTGCTTCTTGCCTTTGTCCTCACGGCCCTTGCCGCCGTACCCTTTGCCTCCGGAACCATATTCGTCGTCTCCCTTCTTGCCGGGATAGTTGTCATCGCTGTGCTTCTCAGGGGATTTGTTGTCCTTGTCGTAGCCGGAAGGAGTCGCAATGACACCAGTGGTGATGAAGGCCAGGACGGCGGTGACTTGGTACAGCTTCATGTTGATCGAAAGAAGGAAAGGGAAGTGAACTTTGTAACGAAAGTGTGGTAACGAGTGAGAGTATGCTAGAGAGCTTGTTTGATGAGAGTGATATTGGAAGAATTGAAGAGGATGGAGGCCATTTTATAGATAATATAAGCCTTAATTACAGCAGATGTTTGTGCTTCTCGTTCGTACCTCGTGGTTGTCTTTGCATATTCGTGATGCCAAGTCCAGTAGTCCCAAAAAAGACATGAGTTTGATGCTCACTCCCAACATCCCGAAGCCCCAACTGCCGTCGGGTGAGGTTGTTGGTCTGGCGATGTTCTATCTAAACACGAAGTCTCTAGACCAGCGAGTCATTATTGAAATGGGCTGGCAGGAAGCCACCGACGTTCCGGCGGTAATGTGCTTCGGGTTTCCGTAAACAATTATCCACGCCCCTACATAGATGCGAGTTCCGATTTCAAGCTAGATAATTGTTATAGTCAAGTTCAGGACGTCGGTACTACTCTGGCTGATAGCCTCATGACCTTGAAAAGGGCCAATAGGCTTGGAACCTGGTAGATTTAGCAATATAGTATTCGTAGATTCAGCCACAAAATACTCGTATATGCAACGAACCTAAGACCATTGACTATTCCATGAGGCTAGTAGCATATGGATATTCAATTTCTCCTCCAGTCTTGTATAGAGTGTAGTAAGTGGCCGTTTGCTTGGCTTCTAAAATAGGATCTATCTGATTCTTGGCATTGGCATCTGTCTTCTTTAAGCTGTGGCTACTGACTCCCATGCTCTTGCGTATCGTATAGTATAGTATGAACTACACGTCTCTATTCATCTACCAGCTTCATCTTTCAGGCTCCTGGCAATGAATCCAGATTCCCAATATCTAGCTCCATCAACCATGTTTCGAAGGCTTACAGCGCAAAGGCATATACGTGGTCTTTGGTGTTTTCTTGGAGTGTATGTTCGCAGTAAGCCACTCTGACTAGTTTTCGTCTATTCGTCATGATGGTCTTGCTTTTAGCTTTGGATCGAATCGTCATCCACTTTCCTCCTTATGCAGAATCTCGAAAGGGCGTGGCGAACAAGGGGCAATCGAGAATTTACCAGGGTCTATATCTCGAGCAATATCGTCGTCGGACTGAAACTTCCGTAGATGGAGGTGCACTATAGGCTCATAATGCAACAAGATCCGTATTATAATGAAACTATCTTACCAATATTGGAAGTCAAATAGTGAATGAATTAGTTCTGGTTGTACAGCCAAGCAATTACTAAGGTATGGTGTCACCAATGACTTGGTTGTATCAACGGCTCCTTGCCGTTTATGTTCCGGTTTGCCTGGAAGAATCCGAGCCGTCTACTTATGTAACAAGCATTGGCATCTTTCTGTCATTGAATCCGACGGGTTGTCTTTCAAATGTGTATCATAACCAATGGTCTCAGCCGCTCCCGATCCGTTAGAGTGGCCAAGAGTTCACGATATTTGATACGCCATCGTACTTGTATATCAATTCAAGCTTGTCCCAGACAGACTGTTGTAGAGGTTAGGTATGGTTCGCAGAATAGTTCTTGCATCCCAAGCAGGTATGCCAATAAGTCGAGCTGAAGATTCATGTTGTAACTAGGTATTCTGAATTGAGCATATGTATGTTAGCGAGGAGAAGGAATTGATGAACTTGTTGTTTGACTTCAACATTCATTTATAGGTACTACCTAAGTGTACAATTGCAGTCTTCGTTCAAAGTTTGATGATGAGAAGTACATAGCATGAAAAGTCAATATCGACAATATTCACAAATAAACATTCATAAAATCCTACGAAATTTGACTCGTCTCATCGATAGCCTTTTGTTGTAGGGCAAGCCCCCATACAGGCTCGGGCAGGCTGTAATGTAAATTACCAATCGAGTCCCAACTCTGTGACGAAATCTCTTCTTCTCTTCATCAGATATGGTTCCTGCCCCAACCCGAGTGTTTTCAACATTCGTTGTCGCTACTCATTACTACCGGTATGGCTCAATAGATCGGGCAACAGGGGGTTCAGAACAATGATGATAAACTAATCCTTTGGTCAAAGTTCAAAGTTGATTCATTTCTTCTTCCCAAAGGATTAGACAAACTGAGTTCTCTAAATGCTACTAAGTTATTGGTGTTTCTCTACATGTTCAAAATAATAATCAATACGCTATTTCGATGCTGACCCGCTTTATGCCTTTACTCTACTCACTTAATATTACATGACATTCCCTCTCTAATCTTCTATTACCCAGCATCTAAATGTCAAACGCAATGCCGCAGTCCGGGGCATCATCGGTGATATCGTCCACTGGAAGCCATCCTCTGTCGCTCAAACGCCGTAGAAGGCGACCCGCCCGGTCCTGTGAACAATGTCGCCGTCGCAAAATCCGATGCAGTTTGGGTCAACCATGTAATGGCTGTACTCGGGCCAGGCTGCCGATGCCATGCTCCTACCGCGATGGAGGTCCCGTCGAAGCAGCTCACGAGACACAGGCCTCGCCGGCGACTGAGACGCGACCCGCGAGGGATGAAGTTATCGCGCCACAGAATCGGACTAACACCGTGGATCATGCCCGAGATCAATTATCTCGACCATCAAGACCTGAAAATAACAACACGCTCGCACTCAACCGTGAAGACCATGTCTCTCCAAACATTTCGTTATCTCAAGTATCTGCAGCAACTTCATCCTCGACTTCAATTCCTCCTTTCACACCAAGACTCCGTCACGTACCAGAAAAGACGAAACTTTTTGGCCAAACACATTGGCTCCATACTGCAGAAAAGGTTAGATTACCACTATCAACGCCGGTCATATATATATTTAACGCTGTTATAGTTTCCTGTCTCGGGGAATTTCCATCCAGTCGAGGTCGAGCCATCATGGGAGGACGCCAAGTCGGACTTCTACGATGTCTTGAAAGAAGCTCGCGGTTTACGCTTTAGCCTCAAGAAGCAGTCCTCATCCAACCTTGAACAGCCGATTCAGGACTTACGTGCAACTCTCCCTGCTAAGGCGGTTTGCGACGAACTCATCGCTTGCTACCTCCGCACATTTGAACCTCTGTACCGTATCATCCACGTCCCGTCTTTCCGGAAGGAATATGATAGACTTTGGGACAGCGAACAACCATCTTCACTACCGACTGTTTCAATGGTCAGGTTGACTCTAATCATGGCCATCGGCACCACCTTTGCGCGTTTTGACAGCGAGGCCGAGATCAATCAACTTTGGCGGCCTGCACAGTCGTGGATTCAGAATGCCCAATGGTGGCTTACAGGTCCAAACGAAAAGACAACATATAACCTCGATGGATTGCAAGTGTTTGGCCTACTAATACTTGCTCGTCAAACAACCTTCAACTGCCGCGGAGCAACATCATGGCTTTCGTCTGGCTCCTTGTTGCGCGCTGCTTGTACCATGGGTCTTCATCGTGACCCCAAGCTGTTCCCAGGCCTATCACTCTTTCAGAAAGAGTCTCGTGCTCGATTATGGGCTACAGTCTTAGAGTTGGCCGTACAGTCATGTCTGGATCTTGGTTTGCCGCTGCATCTTGCTGAGGAAGACTTTGATGCTCCTACTCCGTTGAACTTTAATGATTCAGACCTCGAGTCTAGCACTTCCCAGACGCCGAAATCCATGGACACCTTTACGGACTCGTATTTGCAAATACTCCTTTCAAAGTCCCTGCCAATGCGTGTGGGAGTCATACGCTTCTTGAACGACATTCGTCAAGAGAAGACGCATGAGAAGGCTCTGGCAATGGGAACACAGCTACGTGTGGCATGCAGAGATGTAGCGGCCTTCTTCCACTCACTTAACCAAGGTCAGGCAAATCTCGGAGAGGCATCGAGTCTCGAGGCCAATGAGTTTCATCGTAAGCTGATAGATATACACTTACGTCGGTTCATCCTGTTTCTTCACCGCGACTTTATGCTCCAAGCGAAAACTAACCCTCAATTCTATCTCTCTCGTAAATTATGCGTCGAGGCTGCTGTTGTCATTGCATCTGGAAGTAAGGGTGTTGACCTGGAATTGCCCCTTCAAGTATGGGATGACATGTCTCGATTATCTTTTGTTGGACGAGGTCTGTTCAAATGTGCGTTGAGCTTTGATGCCATGCTCGTCCTCGCACTTGAGGTCATAAGCGAGCTACAGGACGAGTCGACGCCAGATCATGAGTCTGATATCCTCAAGGAAATGGCGAGGACTGCACGTGCGCCTCTGATACAGACCTTGGAAGAGGTATGCAAGCACCTTCGCTGCCTCATAGCACGAGGCAACCTAAGCCTCAAGAGACTCCTGTTCTCGAACGCCCATCTAGCACATATCCGGGCGCTGGAAGCGGGACAACCAGTCAAAGCGATTGTATACGAGGCTGTAACTTCGACTTTGCGCGACTGTGTAGTGATGATGCGTAAAGTTCAAGCGGCGACGGCACCCAACGAGTCAATAGTGGCCTCAGACAACTTGAGCATCGACCTTTTCGGTCCATACATGTTTTTCGATGTGAGTGACCTTATCAACACACGATACTTTGCATTTCTAACAGCTCAAATTAGAACAATGTCATGGAGTGGGACATATCCGACCTCCTGGGATTACCAACAGCTGGTAATTGGCCAGTCACGGATTGACATTGGTTTCAAGCATCACGGCGGGATCAAACTCTACTGCAGGCGCCAAGAAGGATTGCCCTCAAAACACTTATATCATTAATCATAATAAGCATCATAAGTCCCTGGGATATCATAAATGCCTTGCTGTGCCTGCGTGCTTACCCACTCCTCGCTTGCCAAGCCTCTCATGAACCTCGTTTCCAGGTCCTGCGGATCCTTGTGCCAGTCACAGGCAAAATCGCAGTCCGGTATGCTTGTTTCGCCAAAATACTTACATATGGCAGCGTGCCGACACTTGTCAGTATCCTCACAATATTGAGCCAGAGCCTGGAGGCTTTTTAGTCTGGCTATCTGGTTCGTCTCCTCCTTCGAGTCTGACCTGATCAATCGCGTCACTCTTTCCAGATCTTCTCGACTATAGTACAGGAAACAGTAACTAGCGTTGCCGTCTCGACCTGCACGGCCAGCTTCTTGATAGTAGCCCTCGAAAGATTTTGGGATTCGCCAGTGAACAACAAAACGCACATTGTCCTTGTCGATGCCCATACCGAAAGCTGTCGTAGCAACAATTATATCGTAGCCAACCTCGTTATTTATCCATCGGGCAAGTGTCTCTTCTTTGACATCTTTGGGAAGTCTAGCATGAAAAGGTCTTGCTCCGATGCCTTCACTGCGGAGAGAGGCGGCAAGAGATTCGCATTCGTCCCTTGATATTGTATAGATAATGCCTGGAACATTATCGACCCGTTCGTTCATTTGATCAAGTTCCGCTCTTCTTTCACCGCCCTCACGCCGCACATAGACGCTTTTGATCCACCGAAGAAAGTCGTTGAGGCGGTTGTCTTCTTCGTCTTTGGTATATCTGATCTCGAGATGCAGATTCTTACGCTGCGGATTCATCAAGAACTTTTTTGTCTTCTCGGGATTTTTATCAAGCTTTAGTATAGATAACACGTCCTGACGGACCTGCGGGTTTGCAGTCGCAGTGAGACACATGATTGGCACATCTGGGAAAGTATCTCGGAACCATGACAGACGGCTAAAGTCTTTTCGAAAGTCGTGGCCCCATTCTGAGATACAGTGAGCTTCGTCAATTGCTACCCGGGCAAGTTCCTTTTGCTTGTAAACGAGCTGCAAGCGTTCACGAAAGCGTGGAGAAGAGCACAATTCTGGTGTGACATAGAGTAGTCGGAGTCTTGGGTGACCACTTTCAAGGTCACGTTCGATGCGAATTTTGTCGGGATAGGGGGTCAGGCTATTGTAAGAACTAGCTTCGATGCCAGAAGCTTTGAGTGCCTCAACTTGGTTGATCTGATGGAGGGTTAGAGCTTATCTTATGTGATAAGGGGCTCATCCTTCATACCATCAAACTGAGAAGGGGAGAGACAACTATTGTAACTGAAATATGTCAGAGAATGAACATATTCTAGATAAGTAATTACTTACTGCCCTGATCGATAACTGCTGGCAACTGAAAGCACAAACTCTTACCGAACGACGTGGCAGCTTGAACGTATACATCGTAGCCATCGAGAGCAGCCTCTATAATTTCACGTTGATGAGGCCTATGAATACCAGTCTATTAGATGGCTGAAAGAAGAAAAGGATTGTATTGTTTGAGTAGCGGCTCACCTGAAATCGCCCTTGTGGAATTGATGTCGGAGAGTGAATCCAATGTCTGTGCACGAGTTGCTTCTTTTTAGAGGAGGCATGATGCCTGCGTCGTGAAGCTCGCGAATGATTCACGACAGTCGCAGCGAGGCAAACATGTGACAAAAATTGGTTGGTAGTACAAGGGTGAACCGTTTTGCGGGCAACTTAGTAATGGTGATTGACACAGTTTTTTGCTGTTAGTGTTATAGTCTGTGTTTGTGTTAATGCAAGCTTCTTTTGACATACAGAGTCGCATCGGAGGTTTTACTGTTGTTTTGTGAGGATCTTTTTCTACATTTGGCAAGTCAATCGTTTACTCGGAGACAGTCCACCGGATCAGCAACCAACAGTCTTGATCAGTGCGCAGTATCCGTGTATTGCATTTTCGAGGCCAAACAGGGTTCAAGGAAGAATATCATCAATCAACCCGTTACAACGAAGCGATGGGGTGAATAGTTCAAGGTCACGTGGTTCATTGCGGCAGTACTCCAGCAAGGTTTCAAAGACGATGAGATTGAATGAAACAATTCCGATAACCACGGTTACACTCTCTGGTGGACAATGATATGATGCAATATATGCAACATGACATCTAAAAAGAACAGATATTATTCAACATGATTTATAATACTTACGGATACTGTTTACTTAGCTTACAGTCGAGCGTCTGCGTACCTTGCATTACTCGTTGTAGGCTTGGACAGGGGTTCAAACTCAGGAAACAGCACAGCCAGACAAATCGTCAGGCCGCCCTCCTGCATACAGAATACGATCGTTGACGATTGTTGACGGAGGCTTTGACGTTTCATAGGTTGTCATGACCCCTCGGCTCTCGCACCTGAGCCTGTCGAAATCGTGCCCGATTCTACATTCTGACATATGCCCTTCGCTTCGCCTCGTATCATGTCGTGCTAAGCTGAGGTGAGTCGAGTCGAGTAGTCGATTTATGTATCATATTCCATCGCTTGGCTGGCATGTAACTGACTCTTGTCTCGACTGACAACTTTAGGAGTAAGTAAGTATGATCCCTTCCACCGGTGAGCATGGGTTCCAACGTTAGTTTCCATCTCGCTATTTCATCCGCTCTGTGTCGGCGGTTCACACTGTGCGTCAGTGGCTGAGCTACAGCCACTCAGAGCCTAAAAAGGCATGTAGAAACGTGCTTGTTAGTGATGAAAAAGGTTTCTGGGGTGAGGTTCAACAAGCAGCCCCGCACTGTGTTTCACTTTACGGCGGAGCTTGAGCAGGAGATGGATGGCCCCAACCATCCGTTGGTGCTGAGGTCGGCCCACTCTTCCACTGAAAGTCCAGCAGCTCCAGTGCATGTCTAGCCTGCTAGCCTCTCCAGCCTCTGCTGACCAAAACACTTTCATCCAAGTTTACCCCTATCTGATCTGATACGCTATCCCCTATCCAAGCTTGAGACATGGGGGACTACCGGCCTACAGACTACTGCCAGGGGCGGTTGGAGAATGGAACCTGGGAAAAAGAAATCTAGAGACAAGGAGGCAAGAAATATTGTTCTGTGCCTGACTATCCCCCTACTAAAATACATACCTGCTTAGAGGTAGGTATGCTTCTGCCAAGATTTCTTTTTTGAGTGATGCTACCTCAAATTCATTGGCTACGTCTGCAGCTTTAGGTTGAAACGTGCAGCTCGAGTAACCGAGCGAGCTCCTGTCCGTCTCTTACATTCTCTCTCAACCTTTGTTTGACCCAGCTTTGATTCTTGTTTTGTTTGACTTTTTGATAACATCCAGAACCAGAACCAGAGCAGAGCCAAGGTCTAGGGGATAATCAACGGGGGTCATCCCAGTTCTTTTTTCACCACCCTTACCTCTTTATCCTACCCATAGGGAACTTGGCTCCTGGGTGCTGAACTTTACCAAACACGGCATCTCAATCCGACCTACATTCATTGCCTCCCGAATCTGCATCAACCCTTCACGGCCCTTCCCGCAGCATTCCTCTTTCAACATTTCTGTGCAAATCCTATCGCTGGATTGTTTTGACCCAGCAGATCTCGTTCGATTATCGCCCTTTTCATAATCGAACTAACTTCAAGCCCGACAACCCAATACGCTTTCTTGACCCTAATTCCTATCCGCACGCACTCTCGACTCAATACAAACGGACTCAAAACCCTGAACCTCGCGCCGCCTTCTGGCTTTAACTGAACTTACAATCATGACCATATCGAACTCGTCGACCACGCTGCCTTGATTGGCCTAAGTACCAGAAGTAACGACTCGAAGCTTGGCTCCCGCTGAGACAAACGATCCCCTGTTTGCGCCTACGCTTTGATTAAAATACAACCGCAGACACAGCAACAGAGGGGCTTCTGAAACGTCTTATTCTTCAAGCATCGACATACCGTCATTAAGATTCCAACCACCACCCCCTCGATTCGGTTCGATCGGTTACTCCACCGGCGCGCCATCCCAACGTTTCCTACCTGAGTTGCGCATTCCTCATACTTCAACCGTTCGCTATGGAGCGGCCAGACCGACTCGCCGGTTCGTCCGTCGGTTCTACATCGCAGGCTTCAATTCCGCGAAGCTTGCCCGAAAACCATACATCTGGACGCCGTCCAGTTCCAAACTCAGCTGCCACATCCAACGGCCCTCCGCCACCTCCTCCTATCCCAAGCCTACGCAGCGTCCCGTCCAGTTCATCTCTCTCAACCGTTGGCATGTCGGCAGCCCAGGTTATCAACCTCGCGCGCGAGGCCATGCAAAATGCAATCGAAAGCGAAAGTCAAGCCGCCGAAGCTGGTGCTGTTAGCACAGGGCTCCGAACCGGAGTCACTATTGACCTGAGTCGTAAAGGCATCCAGAAACTTCCAGATGAAGTCGTCGACATTGTGAAAGGCGAACTGGAACGGTCCGCTTCCAAGAACTCGTCCTCAAACACACGACCCGACGCCGATACTTATACTGTCTCCAGACTAGCATTGTCTCATAACCAACTGACAAGCTTGCCTGCTCGCTTTTCCGAATGCACATCACTGCGATACCTCAACATCCGGGGTAACCAGATCAAGGAATTCCCTATGCCTGTATATATCCCCTCCCCTTCTAGATGTGAAGTGACCTCTAACACCATGAATAGTTGTGTGAACTGAAATCTCTAGAAATCCTCGACCTCGGCCGGAACTCACTTCGAATTCTTCCAGCAGATATTGCAAGACTCTCTTCATTGAAAGTGCTATCTATACCCAAAAACCAAATACGAGAGTTGCCCCTATGCATTGCCGACATGGGATCATTACAAGTTATCAAATTTGAAGGAAACCCTATCAGCTTTCCGCCACGAGATGCAATTCAAGTACAAGCAGCGAGCCCTCCACACGAAGGTATTCAAAAAGACAACGAAGTGACGGAGGTGGCGGTCACTTTGCAGATCAAGCGATACCTGAAGCAATATACTATTAATGGCCGGTCCGAATCTGACAATACGGGAGATGAATCGAGCGAAGGTGCAGAAACCCCCCGGTTTCCTCTGAAGAGAGTGGCTAGTGGGCGCTTTCCTGTCAAGGTCCAGGGTGCCGATTTGCCTGATATCCGTTCTCCCAACATTGGATCACGAGCACCCCCGATACCGTCAAGGTCTCATTACCGGGGGCTTTCCCAACAAAACACCGCTTTTCGACGACCTGGTGTTATGCCTCTAACAATCGGCAATGTCAATGAGCGTGTTCGCAGCAACTCTGAAAGCCTACTCCGGGCAGAGAGATCAGATGGCCGCAGCAGGCGCATGGGAATAGTCTCAAGAAAGCCTTCTGACCTCGGCACGCTTGATGAGATGCAGGTCAACAACCGCTTTAGCCACTATCGTGGTTTGAGTCACGGTTCTGCCATGCAGGGGAATCAAGCAACAACTAAGAGTCCAGCAACACCCACAGAACCCTACCTCGCACGCCCGATATACGTGAGACGTCTTTCAATCCTTCCTGAACGACGAAGAGAGTCAAAGATATTTGACCCAGTAATCGAAACTGCCAAGGGCATTCTGTACTCGGTCTTCCAGATTCATCCCATGATCCAGGCGTTAATGGGCCTGACAAGTGACGGCTCAGCCAAGCGATCCAGTCTTGAAATCGTGTTTTACAACACCAACTCGCATGTTGAGGAATTGGAGCAGGAGCTACAGAAACACGAAAACGCGTTGGGCGAGCCTCTCGATCATTCTCAACGAGAAAACGAAAACGTGCACAGGGCATGCCAGACTCTGGTCAGCGCGTATGGCCATGTCTGCACACTTTTGGCCGATAACATCGGCACATTCGTGGATTTTGGAGATGCCCGATATATTCGAAGTCTCCTGATGTCCCTATACAACAGTATCATGGAACTGCGCGTCACTTTGTCATCTGTCAGTGCTGCCGATGTTCGTCGACGAGGCGGGCCCAAAGGTGGTTCAACTGGCGAGCGCACTGCCAGACCACATGCACGAGAACCATCTGCAACTCCTACCCTCAGCAGGTCGAATGGAGCCCGCAACCGCAACGGCACCTTGGTTCACCACCCGGTTAACCTCCGTGTTAGTACTGACGTGCCGGTGCCTACTCCCCTTTCTGCAACATATCTCAATGGCAATGGGCGCACTGCTACTCTTGCTTCGGCCACTCCCCGATCAGGAGAATCTTTCTCCTCAATTGGTAGCCGCGGAATGTCATCCGAGTTTACAGAAGAGGATCGACAGTTTGAGCGGATTTTCCTGGCTCTGCAAAGATCTACTGATCTCGTTATGGGCACGCTGCCCAACTTCAACGCCCAGCTGGCTGGTGGCTTACGAAATGCCATGTACCAGCGGACTCCTGAAAGTGTTCTTCAGCACTGGAAACAGTTGATTGCCATGTGTGGTCAGGTTATCCAGCAGACCGAGATTCTCAAAAACAGATTGTCCATGATCAAACTGAAGGAGCCAGGCGTTCGGACGCAGGCAAATTTCTGGAGTCTCTGCAGTAACTTCAGTCACTCGTGGGCGGACATGATTTCTCAGATCAAGTATGGACCTAACAGTGTGCCGCTTCCCCCCGATACTCGGGCACGCTTGAGGCCGATTCAACAGAGCATCAAGGAGACAAGCAACATCATCTATAAATCGCCCTGGCACTATCTATTCCACCCTTCTGGCGCTATGAACGGACAGGCATACCCTCGCGGCATGTCTCCCACGTCAGTTCCCATCACACCACAGAGTGCCGCTTTGGGCCCTGCAATGCAAGCAACAGTTCCTACTACGCCCTCGAACAGCTCCTTTGCGGCAGCATTCCATGGGAATGTTTTCGACCGAGCAGACGCTCTCATGGCCAACCCAGGTATCTCCATGGGTCGCAACGGTGCTTTTGGCAAGGGTCACATGGGCTTCAGCTCGCTATCTTCTCTATCTTCCATGTCGTCTGATGAAGGAATACTTCCCACTCACGGACCACTCGGCCCAGTACCTCTTCGTCTTAATGGAGGCAAAGTCGCCTTTTAGATAGAGCCGGGCCTCTACTATTTGGATCACCAACTTTACACAAGCTGCCTAGCGCAGTTACTATTTGTTCTTTGCATAAAAGCAGAGAGAAGGAAAATCGGGTCTTTTTTGTCTTCAGCACAGTTATCGAGGCTCTTCAAACCGGCGCACGAATGGACAAACATGCGTCGGTAACCATTCATTTACCGCATAGCCTTGGCGTTGGGGTTGCAGCTGCTTTTGAATGACTAAATATCAGAACGTTTGGAGGTTATCTGCATTTAATTCTTTCGGGGCGCGAGATTCTAAAGTTTGTGCTCGGGCTAATGTTAAGAAACGTCGTCTTTGGAGGAACAAAAAGTTAGGGGGAATACCCCCATGATGGCCAATATAATGCCACTCTGCGAATATAGATATACGGAATCAAGAGTTCTCCCACGGTACGGCAAAAGGCAGAGAAATATTCCCTTGTACACTACTAGCATATAATGAATCTAATGTGGCTGAGATACTTTTTGAATATTCGGGACATGCAACTCACTACTTATTTTATCAATATGGAAAATTTTGTGGTAATATATGGTGGCTGATATACAGTGTCTCGAAATGTAATACAGACCAAGAAGGGTCAGATCCCATGATCTTGTACATCAGCTGCATGATAGACGAGGTGTAACTCGACCCCACCAAAGATGCAGTGTAATGTATCAGCGACATGAAACGGCCAAGCTACATCTTTCATTATCGAACTTTATAAACCAATTACTTCAAGCTAAGCTGACAGAACAGCGACTTGTTGATGTTCATCATGTCAGCTGCAGCGACTTCTTCGCAACAGCCCGCCTCTTCGGCCGCTGCGACAGGCTCTTCGTCATCATCGTCTTCTTCGTTATCTCCTTGCCCGCCAACATCTCCTCCTCCCACAATCGCATCTCCGTCTGTCGCCCATGCCCACGCCCATGCGCAAATTCCTTCGGCAGCGCAGCAATCGTCTCCTCCAGCCTCGCACCTCCAGCCCACGCTCCCCTCGGCCGAGACGCAGCGCCATGTCGCCGAGGCTCGTCGCGCCGTCGTCGCAACGCTAGAGAACATGATGGACTCTGAGCTTCAGTGGCGCGCATCGACGCTGCACTCCAACGCTTCTGTTCTGAACAAGCAAGCTCAGGATGTGCAGCGTGCGACGGACGGGCTGCGTCGTGAGAACATCAAGCTTGCGCGCGAGGCCGACGCTGCAGCACACAAGCTCAAGGAAATCGGTAATGTACAGAACTGGGCTGAGGTGCTGGAGCGTGACTTTCTTGTCATCGAGGAGACGATTAGGCTGGCGAACGACGACCGGAGTTGCAGCTGCAGTGATTGTGGGAGCTGCAGCGGGAGTGGCAGCGAGAGCGGAAGCGAAGAAGAGGGTGAGCGGGCGATGGATCTAGACAAGAATGTCGACGAGAGGGGAAAGGGTATTGAAGTGAACAAGACGCTCGGTACTGATATGGAGATCGATACAGAGAATCATGCACCGGGTACATTTTCGGATGCCAGTCGGAGCATGACAGAAGGAGAGTCAAGTGTAGGAAGGGGCGCCAAAGGATCAGATACAGCATCCATGTCTACGATGTCACGATGAAAGGTTTATAACAAACGAATCAATCAATGATAATGGCAATTAGGTACTTGGATTATGGGAATTACGACTTGGCGTTAAAGGTACGATTATACTGCAAGGCACTCTTTACTCAACATACCATATAGCATTAGTCTCAAATCTATGCACTGTATCTACACCCACTCATGACACCATTTTCGCCCAGATATCGATTGACCTGGCTTTCCTATCTTTCAAAGCCCACGCCTTTATTTGCAAATAACTTTTTAGTTGTTTACAGAAGACCGGGGAAGATAACAAAGCGCTTCTTCTTGTATCGGTCACCGAACTCCTTGCGGTAGGCACGCTCCTTGCCCTTGGCCCAGCTAATCATCTGTGCCGCACCAATGGAGATAAAAACAGCGACAGTCCAGTCACGGCTAACAATGATGATTCCAATCCATGCAAGCACCTCGTACAAGTAGTTGGGGCAAGTGACGATGTTAAAGCCGTAGCCGACAGGGATCTTGCGCTCGGTACCACCAGTGGATCGTAGAGTCGAGAGATATCGGTGAACAAGGGCATTCATAAACTCGCCGAAGCAGTACAGGGCAACTCCGACAGCGTCGATGGCGGGCATGTCGGCCTTGGCAGCGAGCGAGTTGGGGTGGTAGATGGAGTAGGCGCAGGCAGCTCCAGAGACGGCCCAGTAGAAGAAGCTGTTCTTGAAGATGTTCATCCAGGGCATCGTGTTGGCGGAAAATTTGTGGACGAAGAGAGTCTCGTACTCGCGCTTGACGAAGTGCAGCATGATCATGGCGAATGTGATCCATTGAGTCTGTGACATGTCGCCGTCTCCATTGCGGTACAAAAAGGGGCGGGCTGCGACGAAAAGGGCATGGAAAATGAGAGGACCGAAGTACTCGACGACGAAGACGGTTCTCCAGGGGATCTGGTAACCTGTTGCATAGGTTAGTAAGTCTTTAGTTGTCATTGTGCACGTTGAAGCTTACCCATGTCCTTGATGAGGACCTCACCGGCTGCGACTACAGCGGGCTCATCGACGAGACGAGCCTTGCGGTTCTTGAGGGTCTTCTTGGTAGTGGGATCATAGATACCAATACGGTTGTGGTCACCGAGCTTGGTCTCCTTTGCGATCAGCACCTTGAGGTCCTCGACGGTGGTGTCGGGCTGCACCTCAATCGACTCTGGAAGGTTCTTGATGGGCTGCTTCGGAGCTGTATAGTAGTAGTGTTAATAACCAGGCTGAACAGCGGTGATGGATTGGGGATTAAAGCGTACAGCGGTTGGTGATGATGAGGGTCCTTAGAGAAGCCATCTTGGTCTATCTCGTTGTTCTCCACTAAACAAGTTTGGCAGAAAAGAAAGAGGAAGCAAGAGATATCGATCATGCAATGGGGTCGGATGTTGAGGACAACCAGGAAATAATTGCTGGCTTCCGTGTCGTCAGGACGAGATTAGATTAGGTACGTACCTTTTTCTACCAGGTCCTGCTCCAAACGCTACGGACCTCGGTTTGTGTCTGTTTTGGTGGGGGTATCAAAACTTATTCCCCTGAGACCCCTGGAATAAAATCCTTCTACTTTGTTGGGACGAGAATGATTGGTTCTGTCACTTACACCAAATACATGTCTGTAAGCTTGTGATAATTGAGCCTCACAAGTACCGAAAGGGGTACAGAAGAAGCTGACATGATACTTTCGAAAGAATATACGTCTTGACATTAACTGGTTCGTTCATCTACTTGGGTATACTTTCTGACAAAACATGTAAGGTTGTTCAACGTCAAGAGATACAAGTGGTAAGGACAATGATAAAGAAAAGAGATAGCATCTGATTTATATTAACCGATAGTTAATCTCCATATATATTCAAGTATAGTGTGATATTCTCAAAAAGTGTAAATATTGGCAGAAGATGGGTTGACTCTTGCACCTCCTATCGTAGTATCTTTAGCCTGAAAGGCAAATACATGTTCATCTTGGAGACTTTCAACTGGACTCTTGACTCTTGGATCGAAGCAAATTAAATACAATAGAACATACTGATAATTTAGCGCTTTTCGTAAATCACCAAAGTGCATTGTATTGATCGCGATACGATGCCCTGATCATGGCATTGTCAGTATTCATATTGAGCAAAAGAACCCACACCAAGTTCTTATTGTCGAGGCCATTACTGAATCACTGAGTGCATGTCCATTAATGTCGAACATGCATTGAGCAGCCTAAATATAATGCTGAGAAAATAGATTACTGCTGCCTTGGCTGAAAACCTAATATCATCGCCCAGAACACCAATATCATCGACCTCGACCACATCAAGATCCTCCCTACTCACTCATCCCCTTTTATATCTTGAGAACACTACTTTCCTCTCTCTCTTTCTCTCTTTTTCTGCCTCTTTGAAGCTCAACATTGGTCATATCTACCTCATATCAGCTAGGCACGGCGGTTTGTTTGCTAGCATTTCACTGGCAGCTGGCGATCGGCTGCGCACGCATTCACGTCCGAAATCACACGCGTATGTTCGCGCTTGGCTCTTTATTTACTTCGCGACTTCACTATCAAATCTTTGCTATACGCGTCTAGCAGTAGTCGTCACTTTTTATATTGGTTCGACGATACTACATGTTCCACCCACTCAAACCCTCCTAATCAACTCGGCTGTTTGTCATTGCTTTGATTCTGAACTCGGACTTTCTGGGTAAGATCGTTTATCTCGAATAATAAATAGCAATTTCAAGCTGACTTGTGACTGCTTCAGGTTCATCGTAGTGCTTTGAGCATCAAAAGGTCCGACCAAAAGCAGTCGCATAGCCTTCTGCTCGCATATTATCCAAGCCTATTGAGCACGTTGTGCCTACCGAAGGCCCAAATAAAGCGTTACATCTCTCTTTTGTAACGGCATTCCTTTTCACATTATCACATATGCATCACGGCTAGCCAACATGAATCCTTGCGCACCCACGTTCGTACCAACCTTGGAGGATGGCTCTTCTAACGAAGATGATCCCCTACCTCCGTCAGCGAAAACACGTCGTTCAACTCTGGGTGTCCATTCGAAACCACGCCAGAGCCTAGAATTTCCTTCCATCACTATCGACCCGGATAAATACGATACCATGTTCCCTGCCCTTCAGGGAGCGCAAGTTGACGGGCGAAACGTTCGCAGTCCAAAACTAGTAAAGAAGCGACGAGGCAACAGGCCGAGGACATCCAAGCTGACAAGAGGCCAGGTTCTACAATCAAGCCCAGATGGTGAAGAGAAGACGGCCACAGATGATGAGAAGTCTGACGATCAGAAGGCCGAGAGTGATACCACCAAGGTGGATGTTGAGAGTGCCAACTCTTCTCCCGAAGTCGTGGAATATCTCAAGCCAACTGTCTACACCCCGAAGAAGTCATTGGAGTACCTAAAGCCAACCGTCTACACCCCTCCGACTTCATCGAGAGAGAGCAATGGGGTGCGCTCTAGTGTGACCAAAAGATCCGGGAGATCGACTAATTCCAGGAGCAGCACCAGATCTCCTAGGCGTTCATGGAGGCCCCCTACTCCTCACCCAGAGGGTAAGCCACGAGGACCGAGATCACGTCGTTCACCTGCACCTATCGACATTGCAACACGATACGTACCTTCCACACCTTTCCCACCTCTTTCCTATACCCCCTGTTACCCAGACTATCACGGTCATGTCCAGCAGCATATCGACTACCCGCCATTCATGGTGCCGCCTTTTGCAGTGCCACCCATGATGCCGTTGGCAGCTTGGCATATGCCTCCAGCTCCGTGGCCAATGCCCTTGCACCAGTCTCCAATTGCTGGGTGTCCTCTCGATTGTGAATGCCATTTCGAACGTGCATTTGGACCTCTGCCCAATGGAGATGGTCGCGTAGTCTATGGGCCGCCTCCTCCTCCACAGGCCTACCTCCATCCCCAACCGCAGTCCCGGCCACAAATGCAGCAACAGAGCCAAACAGTAACAGAATACGATGCGCACTCGCAGCCTACTTCTCGTTCGTCTACCGAGAAGGATGAACCAAAGCGTCCCTCTCATGGTATATCGATCAAAAGTCGTCAGGGGCGAAGTCCAAATGTGTCGAGTTCCGTTCTGATCGCCAATGCTTCCACTGTTGCCACGCCCTTAAAGACTCAGGTTGAGAGGATCAAGCAGGAGAGCAGAGGTGTACCCGCCATTCCGAACAATGACAAGCATCCTGATATTTAGATGATGTCGGTGCCTGCTGGTAAAGACCGCCAACTTCTCGGTGTTATTTGCAAGGATGACACCAAGCGGGAACAGATCGGCAAGGAGCTTCGAGAGGTTGCTGAGCACACCAAGACCACCGGTTTCATTCCAACACGACAGGTCAAATCTGCTCATGATTCTCCCAGCGTCTTGAGAGCTACTAAGATCAATATCAAAAGGGAGAGCCAGGCCAATGCTCAGGAAAAGCCTCGAGATGCAGATCAGAAACCATGCAACCCGCCCCAGAACGCTCCCAAAGGCCCATCTTCGACACGCACTTTCGCTCAATCATTCAGCGCAACCGTAAAGAAAGCTTTGAACCTGAAAAGCTCCGAGCCAGGTGCTTGGTCTCAATCCAAAAGTTGGACCAGCTTCGCTACAAAGGAGCGTCAGGCATTTCAGAAGATGATGGCCAACCTGCGCTACATGAGCGCCGACCAATCCCCATTTGTTCCTCAAAGCCCGGCAGAGCTGACGGCTTTCAAAGCCTCCCTGGCGGAATCGAAGACGAAGAAGCTTGGACAAGAGGTACAGCAGCGTCTCGCAGAGACTAATGCCAAGGACGTCGAAGGCGCTGGGGATAAGAACGGAACCCCGATGAAACTTTTGGGTGGTAAGAAATTCGAGGACCAACTTTCACCTGTTTTTGCAGCCGTTAACTGCTTCAACAAAGCACGGATGACGCCGCCTTATGGAGCCGAGTGGCCGTCCCTCGCAGAACTGAAGGAAGAGGGAGACAAACGTGCCAATCGAGAAGGCCGGTGCTTGCCTCTTCCTCGAATGGGTCTTGTCGCTCACAGATTCTTGCACTGGGATGATGAAGCTTATGACTCGGATGGGTCGATTCAGTGGGACAAGAAGGTTGTTCAAGTCAAACTCGGTTCACTTTGCCCTGTTACCGGACAAGAGCCTTCTATGTTTCCACCAACTGAGCTTCAAACTGAGGAGGCTCTGTTCTTACCTGCTGATTTGCTTCATGATATTGACGCAGTCGATATCGAGAAAGAAGATAATGAGAAGGAGGGCAAGGACAAGGACGGAAAGGACGGAAAGGACTTGAAGAAGGACAAGAAAGCTGAAAAGAAGGAAATTTCAAAGTAGGCTTCGGGCGGGAATGACACAGACGGTCATGAACTAACCTACTCATTCCATGCCTTCTTAGAGATTGGATCTGTCGGCGCCAAGTATCTACTTGGTAGCGCTTTGGACAGACATTGAGACTTCAAGAGGATCAGTTCTAGGAAGCCTCTACTCATTGTTGCTATCGCATTTGAGAGACTTCAAAGTTGGAAGCTGAGGTTTTAGAGATATAGACCAACATTATGCATTGAAATAAACAGAACAAACTCATTGCGATCACTCAAGACATGCTCAATTCGCAGGTACACACAATGAATGCATCGCAAACGCCCAAAGGTAGCCCATTTGATGGTAGTAAGCTCAGTGTTATGCTATTGGCTGTCAGTATCTATAAGTGGGGTTAGGGCTTTCAACGCAGCGGAGTGGAACATCCCGGTTCCGTTTTACCGAAGGTGCACATACTCACAGAAATTTGTCAAACCAGACTTTGACCCTCGTTCCGCCAAAAAAGTTCACTCCTACGACCATCCGCCAATTCGATTGCCTGGTGAGCGCCAACATCATCAGGTAGGTTGCCAAACGACGAGAACGAAAAGACGACTTCAATACGCGGCGCTGCTCGACGATATCCTCATCTCGAATATCCTGCTCATTGAGTTACTCTGTTCTTCTCCTCTCACTCCCGCCTTGCAAAAAGACGATTTGGCTAATCATCTGGGGTTTTTTCTCCCATCACAGAAACCGCAATCATGGGTATTTCGCGTGACTCTCGACACAAGCGCTCCGCCTCCGGTGCCAAGCGTGCCTACTACAGTGCGTAATAATTCCGAAAGCCCGTATGATCCTATGGACATACGTTCTGACCTTTGACAACAGGGAAGAAGCGCGCTTTCGAGGCTGGTCGCCAGGGTGCCAACACCCGTATTGGCCCCAAGCGCGTCCACACCGTCCGAACCCGAGGTGGTAACCACAAGTACCGTGCCCTCCGTCTCGACTCCGGTAACTTCGCCTGGGGTTCCGAGGGCCTGACCCGCAAGACCCGTGTCATTGCCGTCGCCTACCACCCTTCCAACAACGAGTTGGTCCGAACCAACACCCTCACCAAGAGCGCCGTCGTCCAGGTTGATGCCGCTCCCTTCCGACAGTGGTACGAGGCCCACTACGGCCAGGCCATTGGCCGAAGACGCCAGAAGGCCCAGGCTGCCAAGGAGGGCAAGACCGAGGAGGAGGTCAAGAAGTCCAACGCCGTCGAGAAGAAGCAGGCTGCTCGCATGTCTGCCGGCGGCAAGGTCGAGAGCGCCATCGAGAAGCAGTTCGAGGCCGGTCGATTGTACGCCGTTGTTTCCAGCCGACCCGGTCAGTCCGGCCGTGTCGATGGTTACATCCTGGAGGGTGAGGAGCTCGCTTTCTACCAGCGCAAGCTCCACAAGTAAGCTTGTCATTAAAACCTGATGAAGAAAGGAGTGTTGGCCCCATGGTATGGTGTTTAAGGATTTCTCACTGTCTCACGGTTAACGACAGAATGAGGTTAACATAACGCATCGGGATGGGTCCTTAAGGAAAGGAATAAAAAATCTTCTTGCGCTGAATTTAATGTCATGATCAAGCTCTCTTCAACTGCAAAATGTGACTTGTGTGATTTATTATTTCGTCTATTAAACTGCACATCGTACGGATTTTCTAATCAGTGCATCATTTGTCCTACGCCGCCTTGCTGCCAACCTTGGCCCAAGGACTACCAAAAACTCGCAAAATTCGCCTCTCATGTCTACACAATGTCGTTGTGTTGGGCGGATGGATTTAGATCATAAATATTTGTGTGGAGTGGCTGAAACGATCCTGCCATCGTCCTGTCTCCGGTTTACCATCATTACGACATGCCTGATTCGCCATGTCCAGTGAACGAACCAACAAATACCTTAGTAGGCAATAACCAGCCGGCTTGTCATAAGCTAAAAGAATCGGCTAAACAAGAATACTTTATACATGAAGGATGGTCGGAGACCAAATAGCCAAACAAGGTCGCGTGCATTGAAAAGGAATGTCTACGCGAATTGACGTTTCAAGTCAGTCCACTTGCGGTTGAGGGTCTCGTGCTGAGAGTTGATCTGAGAAGAACTGTTAGTAACTCGTCGCAGTGTATTGTAGCAACAGGGATACTCACCTCTGCATACCGCAGCTTGGTCTGGACCAACTCCTCTTCCAGCTCACCCAGTTCCTTCTCCAGTCTCTGGTTCTCCTCGTGGACATGCATATTGCGTTTCATCAAATCATCACGCTCGAGTTTCCATCTCTCTTCGAGATCCATCGGTTGCTTCTCGATGACGATCTTCAACTCGCGGACCTGACCTCGCATACTATCATTCTCGTCCTTGAGCTCCTGATTTTCGACCTTGGTATGCACAAGCTCCGTTGCCAGATCGGCCTGTTCACGATCGCAAGCTTCGACTCTCTCCTCCATTTTCCGGAGTCTGATAGAAAAGCTGTGGTTGGCTGAACGGAGCTCCAGAAGTTCAGTCTCGCGGTCTTTCTCGGCCTTGGTCTTCTCTTCCCATTCAGTGCTATAAGCTTTGAGCATCTCGGGAGTGATTTGAACTTCGCAAGCATCTTTGACAAGTTGGTCTGCACGGTAAACCTCTTTATCCATACTGGAGCTTGAGCTTCCAAAGAATCCATTCTCCAGAAGGCTACCCTGGCTGGGATCCTTGTCAATGTACACATCAAAGAGCTTATCCTTCAAGTAAGTGGTGAGCTGCTGCATGTCAGACAATCCCAGGAGGATGCTGGCATTCTTCTGCATCAGGACGATGCCAAAGCGCAGGATCGCCGACAGGCCCTCGGAGAAGATCAAATCATAAATACGAAGAACCAGTTGAAGGGGAAATCGGTAGGCAAAGAGGGTCAAAAACCATTGGGTAGCGTAAAGGTGAGGCGAAATGCCCTTTCGGTGGAGATGGCAGTAGAGTGCTGGCTCAAAGTCTTCCAAAAGGCGTTCAAACTGATAGAGGTGCATGTGCAACCCGGGCATATCCTGGATGAAGAGATCTCGCAGCTTGTAGTGGTTCATCAATCGCACCAAAAGACAGAAAGCTTCTTGCTCGGGCATCTAGGGACATGTCAGCATTGCTATAAAGTATTTCACGGAAACACGATACTCACGTTAAACAGTATCGGCATAATGAGGAAATTCATGCCTTGGGCATATCCAACGCCTTCGTCGAACAGAGCATATGCTTTGCAGACGCCAAACAGACCCTCTTGAAGCCCGGCAGCAGCTGCGTACTTAGAATAGCTGGTGCGAGCACCAAGATCACGACGGATCGTCTTTTCAAGCTTTTGCAATGAAGCAGCATCCTCCTTGTCCTTTCGCTTTCTCTCAGCTGCGGCCGCAACTTGAGCCTTCAGGACTGCCTCTGCATTCTTCTCGTTTGGAGGAGAAGTCGTACCATTGCCTGAATTGTCCGAGTTAATAGAGGAAGCGGAAGATGCAACAGCATCTCCGCTGTGAACACTGAGATTTCCGTTGCTTAACGAGCTGGCGGTTGTGCTGTTGCTGTTGCGGTCCTTGCTCTTGTCTGCGCCCCTAGTCGCCAATTCTTTGTACACTAATTCGAGATCGTCGTTCTTACTGTCAGCCAGCACCTGCCACACGACACCACGAATGGCGCTAGGAATGCCGGTTGCAATGGCTTTGTTCAGTTCCTCGGCGCTTGTACGAGCCACAGCAGTTGGCCCTTCATAAACAACAGACTGCCACAAGTCCCAGTCGACTTTTTCCTCTGAAATGGCCGAGGGACCAGCGTTAACACCGGATACCGTACCTGGCGCTAGGCCAGAAATGGGCTGTGGGACAGGAGACAATGGTGGTTTGTCTTGAGTCTGTCCATCGTCAGGCAAAGTGAGGCCGAGTGCCCCATCATATTTACTATTCTCGCCGCCTGTCAACGCACGAGCAGCTTCTTCTTGTTGTCGTAGCTGCTTGAACCTGTCTTGCAAAGTTACCCTTTGGACTGGGTCGCCGGGCAGCGAGTCTCCGTCCTTTTCTTCCTCGAGTCGACTCAGCATCATTTCGGGATTACTGGCGAGGGTAGCAATAGAACCAGCTGTATTTCTCCGACCAGTAGGAGGCGGTGGGAGGGGAGGTTCTCTTTCTTTGCTCGAGCTTCGAGAAAGCCAAGAGAAGGGGCTTGTTAGCTTTCGACTAGGTGGTGGCGGGGGCTGAGGTGCTGGTGGGGAAGGTGCAAGCGTAGCTGTTGGTGGCACTGGGCTTTTTGCAGGCTCAGCGGCAGGCGACCATGGCATAGAAGGGAGAGAGATGCTATTCAGAGAAATTGTTTTGCTGCTTGGCTTTGGTGGGAGGTCTTTTGGTACTAGTTGAGAGTGTCAGTATGTGTCATTTAATAAAATGGAACTAGGGAGTTGTCGTACATGGAGATGGAGGCGTATCGTCGTCAAGGCTAACATTATCCAGATTCGCCGTGTTGGAGATACGTGAAGAGGCGACGGATGGTTTTCGTCGCGCTTGCCTTTCGCGGATGCTGCTTGCAATGCTGCCAGACTCGGAGGCAGTTGCCTTGTGATGGGCGGAGCTGGGCTCCTGGGTATCCTCTCGAGTATACGACTCTTCAGACCGCCGATCAACTTGTTCTTCGGTCGAACTGCTGGGAGCTTTGACATGCGAGATGGTTCGTTTCGTGAGTGAGCGTGTAGGGGATTGCGCTACAGCATCTTCAAACTTGTCATCTGTGTCGGATGCCTGGTGTACCCGGTTAGTATCTTAACAAGATAAGGGATGCAGTCTGTTGTGTGACTGGCACAGCAGTGTTCGAGAGAGGAATGTGGAGGAGACCTACCGACACACTGTCGTCAGACTCCATGCCAGACGAGAGTCTCTTGATATTGACATCGTTTTGCGATGGCTTCTCCTCGGGCTTTTCCTCGGGCTTCTCGTCTACCTTTTGCTCCTGCTTTTTTCCGATGTCGGAGTCGGAGTCGTCCTCGCTGCTGTCTTCAAACTTGTCTTCAAGCTTCTCCTCAATCTTCGTTTCAGGTTTCTCTATTCTCTCGTCGGTTTTTTCATTGATCTCTTCATCGCCCGGTTTGTCCTCCATGTCAAGCGTTATATCTTGCTTGTCTGGTATCTCTGGTATATCCTTCTTCTCTTCCATGACTGGTGCATCATGCTTCTCTTCTGTGTCGTGTGTTTCCTGCTTCTCTTGTTTCTCAAGCTCGGGAACAGGATCGGGACTGGTGTGCGATTCGATCACAGGCGAAGCGACTTCCTGCGGTTGCGACATGGCCGTGGATGATGTTGTCGTTTGGATTCGGTGTGCGAGTTGCAGTCGTCGTGTCAGGGATGGGGACGATTATCTGGCCCCTCAAGCTGCCTTCGATGTACGAGAGTTGGATGTAGGGAGCAGCTTATGCGGAAGGATGCCAGGTGTCAGGGAAATTGGAAATCGAGAGACTGAGTACTGCGTCCGGCGGCAGAGCAAATGGAAGAATGCCAGAGGCCAGCTGTTGGCAGAAATCGAATACAAGGGGGATGTTGTGGCGTTGATGTTCTGCTTCTGCCCCTTACCACGTCGACAGTGGATGTGGAACTCGCATAAGAACTGGAAGCTCGCAAGGGTTTTGTTGTGACAGTGAGGCGCTGATGGGGCTGCCAAAAATAAACGAAATGGGGTCACCGACAGCGAGGTTGGCGTACCTGATTAGCAGCAGTTCTTCAGGGCAGTTAAGGAAAAAGAGGTGGAGTACAGTGGTCGGGTGCCCTGAGTACCGAGAGGTGACGGACCTTAAGAATGGAACCTATTTTAGGGGCGCCCTTAAATGTGTAATTTGGTGTCAGAAAACGTCAGGCAGGGTCACTTGGAATGAAGATTAGCGTCTTCTGCACAGCCGTTTTAATTTTGTCGTGCTATGACTGGTTTTGTCTGGAATTCAAATTCAACCCATTTCGGTTGAAGGCTTGCCAGTCTTGAGAGGCAATTTGGTTCTGCCCCGGACAGGCGCCAGGGTATTCCAGGGATAGATAACAAGCATTTACAGATACAGACATGAATGATTTGGGATGATGTTAATCTCCTTCTGAATCTATGCTGCTATTTTGAGTCCGGGAAATGTGGCAGTCTCCGCTTCTCAATGTGATCGTACTGTTCGTCGCACAGTTAGTCCCAGGCTACATTTGTGCACTCAGCTCGTCTATACAACTTGATTAATTGCAACACACAAAATCTCTAAGTGTGATGGGACTTGGATACTACTGGCTGATTTATCCTTTGCAGGATCAGACTTTTCGAGTAAAGATGATTCTGTTCACAGTCATCTTTGCACGTTATTAATATCTACGGATTGCCTACCCCTCCCCCTCCTCCTACATACTTCCCTACTCTGGTTCCGTTACTCCATATGGAAGGAACCCTCCATTCGTATGATAACGTACTTTGCGCCAAGATATGAGTTGGATTCAGTCTTGACTAACGCATCGACCTGTATTCCAAATTTCTTTTCAGGGTTATTCTTTTAATACTCATGGACTCGAGGGTATAACAAAGGATTTTTCTTAGTTGGGATCCAACACGCAATGGCTTTTTGGATTGAGAAAGGATAATCCATTATGGCGGGGTTTATCAATCACTTTGTTTCACGAGTGCTGCATGACGTGGATCCTGAGCTAACCAATAGGAACTTTAATGTGCCTGTTTCATGGTCGAATTTTTGAACTAACGGACGTCCATATAAGGTTGAGAATCAAGGAACATACTACATACACCTGCCTTAGTATTGGGTTAACTTAATAAGGTATCTGGTTATGGGCTATGAGAACACTTGAACACTTCAGGACGCAAAACATAGGTAGGTAGGTACATACATTACCTGATAAATAGTCTGGGACGGCATGAACTACTCCACAGTTTCGTCTCCTAGACTCTCAGTAATCAAGTTGATGGTGTCTTCAAGCTTGGATATGATGAGTGCACAGTCGTGGCACAGTATATGTCATTTTGATTCCATGGCAAGAAAACTTCGTTTAAAAGAGTAATTATGTTTGAATCTCTCCAAGATGGCACTAGTGTCCAGGTGTGGGTTCTTGAACTAATTGTGTGTGTGAGGTAAATGGCTAACTGACATCTCAATATGCGTGGCTTTGCATCGGACGAAACCAGAAATGCCCGAGTATCTTATATAAACAGCGCATCGCGTATGTAAAATACAGTATTATAGATACCAATTAATCAGTAGATATGAATATGAGGTAATGATTATCTGCCATGCCCGTGTTTCCATCACAAAAGTACTTACCCTGCAGTGTGCAGTGTGCAGTCTGCGCAACTAAGCACCTAATTGCAGGCTGTTTGGCGAACAAAAAAAGGCCAAGTTCAAGTTAGATTCTTTATCAGTTATAAGTAAATCGGCACGCACGGTCAGATTAACACGCAGCAAAGTTTGCCTGGTTTGTGGGTTGTTGGTGACCAGCAAATAATAGGATTCCATTCTCAAAGTGTCCTGCTTCTGCTTGGTCGGCTCATGCCACTCATGCCATTTGGCTGCCTTAGTACCCCACTTGATGAGAGGTAGCGGAAATAAACAAACGCCTCAAGTGTCAAGCAGGTCCTTACCCATCATGAGAAGACAGGCCATGCGTACCCTTGTGTACTAGATAGATATCGGTCTCAGACCCTACTGGTCCTGAGGAAATCGATCGGTTATATTAACAATCACGTATGCTATTGTGCGCCATGTGCCTCAGTTAATTACTCTTCGATTATGCACAGCCTTATCTGCAATGCAGCTTGAGAATATCATCATGAATAGACGGGACTAATACTTGCTGTAAGCTGAAAAGATAATCCGATCCTCAAACCCGGGGGTTTCTTGTATTATATAGCGGGAGGTTTGCCTGGAAGGTACCTACCTCCACTTCTGTAGCTTCCGCTTTCCGGCACCTTAGTAGGCATTACGCAAAGGCCCACTTGTACTTCAACCTGACGATTTGCAAGATGCCTTTTCCCCATCCTGCACCATCTCTCCGCATCCTCACCAAATACTCTTCTCTTCTCTACATATCGACGCGAGACTTTTTCTTAACTGCACTAGCCGGTGAGAGAACAATCGGCTCCATCTTTGTGACCGACAGGGCACGATTAAGCCACGGACAAAAGCTGTTCTAGGATCGACCTGCACTCGACCTTGAACTGCTTCCCAAGCTTCATCAACCACCTTCGATACTTCTTAGCCGAACACGCGCGTGTGCCTACTTTTCAGCCATCACACCCCATATATTTTCTCACCGACCAAAACAACTACGTCATACCCCTTCTGGGTGAAAAAAAAATCTTTTCGAGTTATCACAGGGCTGTTACGACCAGAGCCTACGAAGCTGTAGAACTTTCAAGAAGCTGACCACCACCGCCGCTCAGTTGCGGGTCGTTCACAACTTAAGCAGTCGACCGAATACAATCTCCCGCGGGTAAAACATTTATTCAGCGGGTTCCTAGCCCGGCTGTAGTGGAGGGGGAGATTCCATCATTTCCTGCGGCTCAGCCGCTTCACCTTCATCATGGGGAAGATAACCAAGCCCATGCAACAAAAGCACAAGGACACCTTGGTCAGTGGCGGAACCCCTCTCTAATGAATGCAATACTGACATGACATGATAGTCTCCTTGGCTAAAAGCTTACGTTGAAACCGCCTCAACAGTACCTCTACCCCACTTGCCAAAAGAGCTCGCTAGCTTTCCCTCGCGATGGCCCTTCGGACGTGGTGATTTGTACCACTGGATACCCCTTCTGAACCGATTTGATAGCATCCTTGAACATTTCTGCGCCGCATACAAACTGAACGAGGGCCCCCAAGCTCGCGATTTTGAGTGCGATGTGCTGCTTAACCAGGACAAAGAATCTGCTTTTAGTAGCGAGAAGCAATGGTCAGCGAAGGAGTTGACAGACCTGGGCTTCTCATCAGACGGAGACCGGCAACTAGTGGAAGCAGTGCTGCGCTTCACTCGCATGCTATTGGAGCATTGTGGTAACAGGAGCATTTATGCCAGCAGCGCTCACCTCAATGACCTCCTCCACACTACATCTTTGAGTGTCCTTATTGCCACACTTGAAGTTGGTTCAGAGTTGGCTCAGCGGTATCAAGCCTCCGTGAAGCGCATAATAACCCCTTCGAGGCAGATCAGCACCGCACTACTTGCCAACCACTATAATATCGATCTCGACAGAGTCCAGCAGCTTGCCCTGCCTTTTGTCAAGACACCGATCATCAACCTATCGGACCCCGTGCCATTAAACACACCCGGATCGGCTAAAGGGAAAGATCGTGCGCCAGGAGGAAGTTCCAAGACAGCCAACTCCATGCACGCGAATGATCTAGTTGCTCTTGCAGCTTCGGATGGCAAACGGTGGGTAGGTTGGGGCGATGTCAAGGTGATCTATTATCCGCAGACCACCCAAAATGAGCCAACCGGTGGCGATGACAGTCGCGCATCAGTGCCATCTACACCAACACCGCTTCGTCGTAGCTCCACGATGGCATCTCAACATCAGACCCCGAAGAGTCGGAGCAACCTTGACGACTCATCTCCACTTGGACCTCGGACACCTGGTAACGCTGAAGACTCGGCCTCGGCTGGATCCAAAGTCTTTGAATTACCGCAGTCTGTTGTTTCTTCAGCCTCTATCTACCGGCTGATGGCATCCGTTCCTGCGGACCTTCCCCCGACAGCGAAGTACGAAGTTTTTCATAGGATTAGAGCCTCTAAAGCCCTTATGGGCTCTAACGAATCACGCCAACAATTATTGGCTGTGCGTCTCTTGTCTATTAACAATCTCGCCTATATCCACGGCGAAGCAAACTTCCTGGAAAAGGTGCTTCGTCAAGATGCAGATGAAACTCGCAGATTCCAGCTTGTTTACCAGCTAGCTGAACTCATCCACCCCACGGCTCATGGAAACGTTGATGTTCCGTTATGGCTACAGGCTGTGGCTCTTGCCTTGCTTGAGGCTATATCGAACTTCCAAGCCAGGTGTCAGGATGTCTTGTCTGCTCTGAATGCAAACGTCAACCATGGAATCTTGCTTTATGTCATTAGAAAGGCGGTTGCTGGGATGAAGGAGGACGATGACAGCGACAAAGGCAACCAGGTGACAGAAATGGACGAATGGCGCAACAATCTCTTTTCTCTCACCCTTCACCTTTCCATGTCCACACGAGTGGGAAGCGAGATGGTGTCGGCAGGACTTATGGAGATTCTAGTCGAGATCTTGAACATTAGGTCAGCTGTCGCACAGCGAAACCATTCCATGGTTCTTGCGTTTCTAGATGGTTTGATATGGACCTATCAGAATGCCTTTACTGCCTTCTTCAACGCCAAAGGCCTCGATGCAGTATCTCAATTGGTTGTGGATACTGTCCAGGAAGCGCAGACTTTGCACCAAGTAGGGCAAGGCATTTCAAAGAGCCAACAGTCGGGACAAGTTGACTATGAAATTCCGTACTACCAACAGCAGACACTCAAATGGCTTCTCAAGTTCGTTCATCACATCATGTCCAACTCATACAGCTATGGTGGTAACTACGATCGTTTACTCCGCAATCTCGTTGACAAGTCAGATCTTCTCGGGAAGTTGCGGGACATCATCGAAGACAAGAAGACCTTCGGCTCCGTTGTCTGGACGAACTCTGTTACTATTCTTGGTGATTTTATCAACAACGATCCGACCAATTTCCCCGCCATCTCCGAGTCTGGTATGATCAAGACGTTCCTGGAAGCTGTCACCAACAGACCACTACCAAGTGAAGTATTGATTGAGCAGAAATCATCAGATAAAGATGAAGACGACGAAAACAACTCCACAGGAAACACTGTCAGCTCGCTCGTTGCAAATGATCCCCGACCACATCCTCCCACAGAGCAAGCACTCCGGGAGTCATCTCGTGGACCGTTGGCAGCGGGGATTCTGCCGTCAACAGATGCCATCACCGTTGTACCGCAGGTTCTCAGCTCCATATCTCTCAACAATGCGGGTATGAACCTAGTAGTAGCCTCACGGGCTTTTGATGCCTTCTTGGAAATTTTCGAAAGTCCTGCACATGTACGATGCATGGAGCTTGATGGAGAACTCGCCAACAACGTTGGAGGGAGCTTCGACGAGCTTGCCCGCCACCATCCGGCGTTGCGGCCAGCCATTGCGAACGCTGTAATCGACATGGTTGCCCGCATTCGTTTTCTCGGAATTGAAAAAGCGAGAAATGATGGATGGGGTGCCCGGTTGTTGCTAGTGGACTCAGAGGGCAAGACTGTATCTGTGGACGAGAACGGAAATGCGTCATCACCAAGCGTGTCTTCTGAGAAGACGCAGAGTCAGGACATCTCTGGTGATGCAGATGTGAGCATGTCTGATGCTGTGCCATCGAATGATGCGGACTCCGAGTCCCGCAAAGATGAAGGGTCATCTTCGCCAAACCAGTCAATTACGCCTTACATCTATGCCCTGGGATACTTTTTGGGCTCTTACATGTCGAATCAGGTACTCAAGAACAGTTTTGTAGATGAGGGAGGCCTAGAGTTGTTGCTGGACATCTGCGAGTCCCCAAGCCTGCCCACCAACTTTTGCGACACAATGGCCTCGAGGAATCTCACCCAAGTTGTCTCCCAGCTCGTGGATGGTTTCCCAGTCCGCGGTCTACCTTCTCTCATCAGGCGAGCTCAGTTGGCGATTGACACCTTAAAACCTCTCTCTGATAAAACAGACACCTTACCTCCGTACTTCGCACCTTTCCTTGCTGCCGACCTCAAGTTGGCGCAGAACGACCAGGAACCTGCTGCGGTAAAGAATGGCACCAAGATGATCAAGGCTTTGTTGAATGCACAGACATTTATTAAGATAATATCTGACTGCTTTTGTACAACAAGGTCCAATTCTCTGACGTTCTATCCGGTCAATGTCTGGGATTACTACCTCGACCTGGTGAACTCAATTGGACCACTTCTACGTGGAGTCCTTACAGAGGAGGCAGGAGAGCTAAACGCAGTCCCCCAACACTGGTCGTTTAAGCGCCAACCATCCTCGGAAGCATCGCTAAATGCCATTAGTTCTGAACCCGATGCGGGAGACAATACTTTGATACCAGACATACTGAGCGGCACAGTGGTGTTCCAACCGAAGGCGTCTTCGGATGAAACGAAGCCGAACCGTCCCACAGAGGAAGAGCAAGCCAGTCCTTGCTACCAGAATTACGAGACACTTCGACATCTATTGCACCCTATGATCCCAACGACTTTCCCTCTTTTCCAAACGCTCGGAAAGTCCTTACTGCCCCGCCGGGAGAGAGACCCCCGTGATGGCTATCAACGCCCTCGTCACTTGGAGATCGCCAAAGCCCTTGCAAATGCAATTCTTAGCCAGCTGAGGCCATCGGTTGCCATCATGGAACCTACTTCTAAGGATTTCCATTTCTGGATCATCATGTTGCATACTATCAGTGAAATGGTGGTTGATCAGCCCAATCCTCGACCAAGCGATCGTTCAGGCGTGCATATCATATTGCCCGTTCTCATTGCTTTCAAAGAAGAGGGTGGAATGGATGTTCTAAATTCAATGCTCAGGATATTTGCCGAAGCAGTTCGCAAGGGCCCAGACGTCGCCGCAGACGAAACTTCCAGATCCAAGGTCGCTGCTTTCGGCCTCAAGAAGGTCCTGGACCTGGTTTTAGTATTGGTCAATGGCAAGCCACTCGCTGACGCCTCACAAGTATTCGGCCTGCAACCTCGCTCTGCAGACAGGTCTTCGCATACCTACCAGCAGTTTGTGGTAGAGTTCAGAGCCTCCGTTCTTCCTGACATTACCAAGCTCTGGGATTCCGAGTTCGTGGAAAAAGTACCACATCAAACCGTGACGTGCCTGATCGACATCCTCAAGTTGATCGCCACTGGCGAGCATGAGCCTTCACCATCTTCAAGAGATAGGCCGGCTTTCCACCTCTTTGATTACACAGACGTCCGGTTCGATTGGCGTTCTCAGCGCGACGCTATCGAGGAGTTGCGTCTGAAAGGATACGAGACAGACCTAATTCACGAAGCACTATTCCGGGCTAATGGAAGTGTGGGTGCCGCAGAGATGTATTGTTCAGCTCATCAAGCTGGTCTCGCTGGCGCACGCAATCCGATCCCGCCTATGGACTCCGACACTTCTGTCTTGCAGGAGACCTCGCAAGAATCCTCAGGTGCCAACGAGACAGAAGGCACAAATGCAGCTAGCAGCGCGGAAACAGACCGCATGTCCCTTGATGGCCCACCGGAAATTGCTACCCCGGACCTCGCGGACAGATTCCTCGGAGAAGCACTGGGTGAAATTATTGATCCACCTCAAACTACAGATGATATTCGCGAATCCCAAAACGTGACGACTGCAACACCAGTGAATGTTTCGGAAGAATCTCACAAGAAGGAGAAAGAACCTTCTCGGGCTGCCACAAGGGAAGATGTCGACAAATTTAGAGCCGAGCTGCGCACGAACCTGATTGACAGGTGTCTTGATGTCGTTCGTGCTCACCCCGAAACCGCGATCGAGGTATCTGAGCTTATTCGGACAATGACTTTGAAGCAACAACCTCTTAATGAGACTGACGACGAGATCGGCCAGACTCTGGCTTTGGCACTGTCTTCACTGGCTCAAAACGAGGATGAAGACAAGCAACGCAATGGGAAGTGTATTGCCGCTTATGCCCATCTGCTAGCATTGCTCTTGCAGGACGAGCGCTTCTTTAACAACAATGTGGCGAGCCTCGAGGACCACATTGGCGAGTACATTGGCTTCTTGAAGGTTCCACCGTCGACGTCGAGCGAGGAGATACCACCCTGGATCCCTTACATCCTTCTCGTCATCGAGACACTTCTTCGACATGACGAGCGTCCTGTTGCCGCACAGTGGAAAACACCAAAATCCGAAGACGAAGCCGTCTCAGAACCCATCATTCAAGTGCGAACTCTAACTATTGGCGATGAGCAGCGTGCACACGTTTTGGAATTTGTGCTCGAAATGCTTCCCCGCATCGGAAAAGAAGAAACCCTCGCCGTTGCTGCGCTCCGAATTCTGGCCATCTTAACCCGCAACCGACGCCTCGCTAAGGTGGTTGGGGACAAGAAGAACCTGCAACGGCTGTTTCTTATGGCAAAACAACTGTCGGGTTCTGGCTCTGAGAGATTCAAGCAAAGCAAGCTTACTGCCCACATCATGACCGTGCTACGCCATATTGTCGAAGATGAAGAGATCATCAAACAGATCATGCGTGCTGAGATCAAGACCGGTTTTCCAACTCTGCAAAGAACGCAACGCGGTCATCCTGATGTCCAGAGTTATTTGCGGCAAATGGCACCGATTGCTCTACGTGCTCCAGACCTCTTTGTTGAGGTCACAAACGAGTTACTCCGCTTTACGAGATGGGCATCAACTTCCAATGACACCTCTCGTACCCAAGTGCTTGCATTAAAGGAGGAACCTACCGAAACGAGTACGGACAAGGTTAATGAGAATGGGGAGGATGGGACAGAGCAAGAAATCAAACCGTCCACGGAGCCTGTAGATAAGGAAATGGTGGATGCACCGAAGCCACACGAGAGCAAGAGGCCTGTTGTCGAAAACCCTGATGGCGTCATTCATTTCCTTCTCTGCGAGTTGCTCAACTATCGTGAGGTTGATGACAAGGAAGTACCAGTGGCCGAGAAGGACTCCAAACCCGACGCTGGGTCAAACCCTGAAGACACTTCTTCATCGCCCAATGATATCAATGCAACCGACGCAAAGGACAAAAAGCCATCTAAACCCGTTTTCAAGTCAGAGGAGCACCCCATATTTATCTATCGCTGCTTCTTACTGAATTGTCTTGCTGAGCTTTTGCAAAGCTACAACAGAACGAAGATGGAATTCATCAATTTCAAGCGGAATGCTCCCTTGACTACAAGCACGCCAATCAAACCCCGCTCATCAGTTCTTAACTACCTGATCTATGATTTGCTCTGCCAGGGCAACTTGAGCGGAACAGCTGATAGCATCGCCGGAAAGAAGAAAGCCGCAACTTCGGTGCAGACTCAGAGGGTCTTGGTTGCACTCGTCACCAAGACAAGTGAGAAGGCCATTGACCGCGGAAAAGACAAGTTTGCGTACGACGACGAACCCGACCTCTTGTTCGCGCGCAAATTTGTTCTCGATACTATGCTCAAGGCCTACGAAAGAGCACCCTTCTCTGATGACGTATTGGAAACAAGATACTCACGCATGCAGTGCCTAGCCGAGCTCATGAATCAAATGGTTGGTGAGAAAGACAAAGACCAGGGAGCGCCTGTACGAGGTGCTGACAATGTGGTGGCCCGGTCACATGCTCAGTTACGACGACTGATGTATGAGAAGGGCTATCTTGAAAAACTGACAGCATCTATCGCTGAGATCAACCTCAACTACCCAGGCGTCAAACGTGCCATCAAGTACATCCTTCGCGTGCTACGGGTCCTCACCGAGACGGCTAAAGAGTTGAGTCACTCCAATATCCTCCTCCCTTCAGATTCTCTGTCCGATACGGCAGACGACGATCTCGGTTCCACCTCCTCACTCTCTGACCTCGACGACCGCGAGGAGACTCCTGATCTATATCGTAACTCTGCCCTTGGAATGCTCGAGCCTCGTGGCGAAGACGATGATTCTGACGACGACGAAGAGGATGACGACGACGAGGATATGTATGGGGATGATTATGACGACGAGATGGAATACGGAGATGATGACATCTCAGATGAAGAAAATATTAGTGATGATGACGAAGAACTTGGTGACATGGGTCAAATCGAAGGCCTCCACGGCGAACCAGGCGTCGTTGAAGTTATCATGGATGAAGACGATGAGGATGACGATAGTGATGAAGAAATCGACGATGAGGATGAAGCGGAGTCTGCTGATATGGAGGATGTGGAAAATCAGGTCGAAATTGTTGACGAGGACGGAAATCCTCTTGACGATGATGGAAACTCGGATTGGGAGAGTGCCAGCCACGATGATGACGATGAAGACCAGGAGGAGGACGACCTGGAGTATGATGGACATGTTCACGAAGAGCATATGCACATGCCAGGCGATATTCTCGATGGCATGGCTCGTGCCATCATGGGAGAAGGTGACGTCTACGATCCAGATATGATGGATGGCTTGGAAGATCACTATCTCGATGAGGGCCATGATGAGGACGAGGAAGACGAGGATGAGGACGAGATGGAAGATGACGAATATCTTTACGACGATGAATATCCCGTGGATGATCAACCTCAGCCAATGCCAGCTCTCGGCTGGGACGCCATGACAGGCGAGAGTGATGCGCGACGACAAATGTTCATCATGGAAAGCCAGCACCGTCGACGCCTCATACGAAATGACAATCGTGGTGCTTTCCCGCCAAGCTTCATAGTTGGTAACCGTGAAATGACCGGGGACTTCCGCAACTTCTTTTCACGCAACCACCAGCCCAGGCCTCAAAGCAATGCTGATGATGGTACCAACCCACTTTTGAGACGTGGTGATCAGAACCAGGATAGCCCACAGCGCACTGGACCTAACCATTCTTTTGGCTTGCGAGTTCCTGAGGCTATTTTCGGTCCAGGTGGTCGAAACGCAGACGGACCTATGGGTTTCTTAAGTGAAATAATGGAGTTCCTGCCAATCATGGGACGGAATGGACAGCATGCGTTCCACCTCCAAATCACCGGCCCAACCGGCAATCGCGATTCTAGAGAACTTGGTGCCATTCGGACCTCTCGCACGGATCAAAGACGTGAAGGACTAAACCAAGACCCATCCCAAGCTGTTTCCTTTGCTATTGATGGTACAATGGAACGTTACCAAGAAGAAGCTAGGATGATTTTCGGTACCAACATTACAACAGAAGTGGCTAAACTTCTGAACATCGTTATGGCCAAACTCACGCCTGCCGCGATGGAACTGGAGAGGAAACTGAAGGCCGAAGAGGCAGAACAACAAAAGCGTGACGAAGAGGAACGCAAGAAGCGTGAGGAGGAACAGCGTCTAGCGCGTGAGGCAAGGGAAGCTGAAGAAAAGGCGGAGAGAGAGAAGCAAGAGGCCGAGGCGCGCGAGGCTGCCGAACGCGCAGCGTCTGAAGCTGCCGCTGTGAGCCAAGCCGCTCCCGCCCAGGCTGAAGGCGTTGAGAGCGCAATGGAAGGCGTTGAGCCAACTGGACAAAGAGACGCAGATCACCCTGATCCTGCCACGCAGAGCGACGGTCCCCGTGTTATGACCACCATCAGAGGCGAAGAAGTCGATGTCACCGAACTAGGTATCGATCCTGATTACATCGCAGCTCTGCCCGAGGAGTTCCGCGAGGAGGTCATCGCTCAGGCAATCAGCACCCGCAGATCCGAGGCCCGAGAGGAGACAAACGGCAACTCGACCGAAGCCTTCCAGGAGTTTCTGGATGCCCTTCCCGAAGAGTTGCGCATGGAGATTGCTCAGCAGGAGCGCCAGGAGCAACGTCGCCGTGCCCGCGAAGAGAACAACCGTCAAGCCTCCGCTAGTGCTGGTCAAGCCGTTGTTCCAGAAATGGATACTGCTAGTATTCTTCTGACATTCCCCCCCGAGCTTAGACAGCAAGTTTTGATGGATCAAGGGGAAGAACTGATGGATCAGCTTACTCCAGAGATGGCAGCCCAGGCCCGAGCTTTAGCTCAGCAGAATGTCCACCCGGCCGTTGTTGGCCGCAGTCCTCCTGTCGTCAACTCAGCTCGCCAGGCTGGACCGCCAGTACCTCCTGAAGGGGCAAAGGTACAGCGCCGCACGGTTGTTCAGATGCTCGATAAGGCTGGGGTCGCCACGCTGCTACGCCTGATGTTCATTACCCAGCAGGGATCAATTCGGAACCACTTGTTCAACGTCTTCGCTGATGTATGTGAGAACAAGCAGACCCGCCTCGAGGTGATCAGCACTCTGCTCCAGATTTTGCAAGATGGCAGCACAGATATGGGTGCTGTAGAGCGTAGCTTCGGTCAACTATCTCTGAAAGCACGAAGACCCAAGGACAAGGGTCAGGAGTCTGAACTGAAACCCCCCCAGCCTCTCAAGAGAAGTCTGACTGGTCTAGCTGCTGGCAACACTACACAGACAAACTCAGAAACCTCGCCTCTTCTGATTGTTCAGCAGTGCCTAGACCTCTTAGTCGAGCTATCTGCGAAGAACCCTCATATTCAATGGCTCTTCCTAACAGAACACGAAGCTGTCGGCTCTAATCTCAAGCGATCCTTGAGCCGCAAAGGCAAGGGCAAGGACTCGAAGTCACACAAGTACGCTATCAACTCGTTGCTATCGCTTTTAGACCGCGACCTAGTTATGGAGAGCTCTGTGGTCATGACTCACCTGGCCGATCTGCTCAACCGAGTGACGCTACCACTTCAAAATCTGGAGCGGCGTCGAAAGGAAGCCGAGGATGAACTGAAAGCCATTGATACCAAGCCAGAAGAGCATGCTGCAGCAGAACCCCCCACCGGGCAGCCCTCAGACACAGAGCCAGCGGAGGCAAGCACTGCTGATGAACCCAGCGCTGCCAAAGAGGAGAGCAAAGAGAATGTCCCTGCCGATGACGCAGCAGAGAGACAAGAGAAGAGAGATTCAGTCCAAAAGAAACTCCGACAACTGCAGCCGCCTGTAGTTCCTGCCCAGAACTTAACCTTGGCCGTGAGAATTTTTGTTGCTCGAGAGTGCAGCTCCAAAACCTTCCAAAACACTATCTCGACAATCAAAAACCTTTCAGCCATTCCAGGAGCTAAGGCGATATTCGGACAGGAGCTCGTTCATCAAGCTAGGCTCTTGAGTGAGAATATCGTGGCTGATCTAGATGACCTTTTGCCCCATATCGAAAAGGCATCTTCAGGTACCGAGATTCAAGGCGTTGCTCTCGCCAAGTTCTCACCAGGAGCGTCCGAACAAAACAAGCTTCTTCGCGTTTTGACCGCTTTGGATCACCTCTTTGACACCAAGAAGAAAGCTGACGAAGCCGAGTCCAACAAGAACAAGGACGAGAGACACGATCTAGTCACCTCACTTTACCACAACTCGACATTCTCGGCGATGTGGGACAAGCTGAGCGCCTGTCTTAGTGCTATTCGTCAACGCGAAAATATGCTCAACGTGGCGACCATTTTATTGCCATTAATCGAGTCTCTAATGGTTGTTTGCAAGAACACCACTACCAACGATGACCCCCAACAGAAGGACATGGTCCTGTCAAGCCCGCCACCCGAGTCTCGTACAGCTAGTCTTTTCTTTAGCTTTACCGAGGACCACCGCCGCATCCTCAATGAGCTCGTTAGGAGCAACCCCAAGCTCATGTCAGGCACCTTCGCCCTGCTTGTCAAGAATCCCAAGGTACTGGAGTTTGACAACAAGCGCAACTACTTCAACCGCAGTGTGCACTCACGATCCGGCAACAGCCAGAGTCGGTCAAACTACGCTGCCCTACAACTCTCCGTCCGCCGTGAGCATGTTTTCCATGACTCTTTCAAGCACTTGTACTTCAAATCGGGCGATGAGATGAAGTTTGGCAAGCTCAACATCCGATTCCACGGAGAGGAAGGTGTCGATGCCGGCGGTGTCACTCGCGAGTGGTTCCAGGTGCTGTCACGACAAATGTTTGACCCCAACTACGTGCTCTTCACGCCTGTGTCTTCAGATCGTACGACATTCCACCCGAACAAACTCAGCGGCATCAATGATGAGCATTTGTTATTCTTCAAGTTCATCGGTCGTATCATCGGCAAGGCATTGTACGAAGGTCGCGTTCTTGACTGCTACTTTAGTCGTGCTCTGTACAAGCGAATTCTAGGCAAATCTGTCTCGGTTAAGGATATGGAGTCCTTCGACCCCGACTATTACAAGTCTCTGTGTTGGATGCTGGACAACGACATCACAGACATCATCACCGAGACCTTCTCAGTTGAGGATGATGAGTTTGGCGTTACCAACGTCGTAGACCTCATTCCTAACGGCCGAGAGATCGCAGTCACTGAAGAGAACAAACACGACTATGTTCGGTTGGTGGTCGAGCACAAGCTATTGTCTTCAGTCAAGGAGCAAATGGCGCATTTCCTTCAAGGTAAGCTAATCACGCAAGCTGCTGTACATCAATTGCTAACATTCGTAGGCTTCCACGACATCATCCCAGCAGAACTGATCTCCATCTTCAACGAGCAAGAGCTAGAGCTCTTGATTTCCGGTCTGCCTGATATTGATATTGACGACTGGAAGAGCAACACTGAGTACCATAACTACACTCCATCATCGCAGCAGATTCAGTGGTTTTGGCGAGCTCTGAGATCCTTCGATAAGGAAGAACGTGCGAAAATGCTGCAATTTGTTACTGGAACCAGCAAGGTTCCCCTCAACGGCTTCAAGGAGCTTGAGGGTATGAACGGCGTTAACCGATTCAATATCCATCGCGATTATGGCAACAAAAACCGACTGCCCTCTTCGCACACCTGTTTCAATCGTAAGTGCATCTTGTGAACACTATGCAGATCGGATCGCTAACATGGATTAGAACTTGACCTTCCTGAGTACGAGAGCTACGATCATCTGCGCTCTCAAGTTATGAAGGCTATCACGGCAGGAAGCGAATATTTCGGCTTCGCGTAATTTTGTCAATTTATGCATTGCAAGCGTGTTGGAGGATGAAACTAGACGGGGAGAGGAACGAAAACAGACGACGGTAGTTAATTATGTTTTGGGGACTGGTTTCTTATTAGCATTGGTGGCGGAATACTCTAGGATGTTTCTGATCCTGAGCCATCTGGTGTAGCATCGTTGATTTAACGCAGAGAGTCTGGGAGAAGTGCAGGTCTCCCTTGGCTGCTTGCTTTTACAAGACGAATAGCTTACAGAAGTGGGGTTGGGCATGTGTATGACAATCACAGCCCTTTTAAGATTATAGAAATAATGAATATCTAGTGATTTCATAAGCCGGACTCTCCGTTACTGTGTAATTGTGGGAAGAACTTTAATTCAATTAACTTATGTCTGCATGCATGTTGCTACTTTTCTGCCGACCAGAGTTCAACAGCCACAAACAGGGGGATTCACAGGAAGAGTGAGGAAAAGCAATCCAGGTGGCGGACAAGAAATTGGATGATATCAAGACAAAGGAACATGCGCGTGTCTGGCGTATGGCACGAGTGCATCAATGCATGTTCTTATTTTTCCCGAAATGCCTCTAATACAATCGTGATTGGCTCAAACCGAGCCCTATAGAGAAACCTCACTCCCATTGCATGCAAACCACAAGACCAAGGTATGATTCCCCTTTTTTTTCATTAAACGCCAGAACCTTACTTGCGCATAGAGCTGGCACGTCGCTTGCGGGCATCGGCCTTGTTGACCTTGGCCTCGGCAATACGCTTGGCCAGGACCTGGGCATACTCGTTCTGGAAAGGATTCTGTCAGCAGGGTTGCGAAGAAAATGCGAGTCGGTGTTAACTTACGGCCTCGTCCTTGACCTTCTCGGCCTGTCGTCGCTTGAGAGCAGCACGGTGACGCTTGTGCTGCAGACGCTGGGGGGTGACAAGTCGCTGAATGCGAGGAGCCTTGGTGTAAGGGGACTTACCCTCACCCTTGGGCTGAACCTCTCGTCGAATAACGTACTTGCGGACCTAGTTTCATGAGGATTAGTCTTCTACGTTTCGGTAATAGTATTTAAAGCTCGCTGCCACTTGTCCTGTGCCTTCTTGGCAGAAGGTAGGACAAGAGGTCCTCTCACACTCTACCCAGACTGCCAGCTTTTACACTGCAGCTCCGAGTAGGCGATGAGCGAGTATGGGCGTAGGGAGAGACATACATCGTCATCCTTGGTGAGGCCGAAGAACTTGCGGATCTTGGTGGCACGCTTGGGACCAAGGCGCTTGGGGTGAACGACGTCGGTGAGGCCGGGGATATCAGCATCACCCTGCTTGACAATGCTGAGAGCAAGGACGGAAAGATCCATGGCGACGATGCAGCCACGGACAGACTTTCTCTTGCGCTCACCAGTGCGGCGGGGGCGGTAGCAGGAGTGACCCTCAGAGAGGAGGAGGCGGACACGGGTAGGGTGCATGACACCCTGCTTCATGGGGAAACCCTGCTTGTCGTTTCCACCGGTGATGCGGAAGATGTAGCCCTTGAACTCATCGCCGACGGAGTCACCGGGAACCTCAGCGCCCATCTATCAGACAAACAGTTAGCATCGTTGGTCGATGACGATCGGAGTGGTTCGACGGAAAGGTCGTGGAGGGAGGGTTCGACGTACGCGCTTGTCCATGAAGACACGGACCTTGCGCTCATCCTCAATGTCGATGAGCTTCTGGCTGCCATTGGCAGGGTAGCTGATGTTCAACTGTTGAAAATATTGTCAGCCAAATGTTTACTTTGGTGATGTGAAATTCGACCGAGCCGGATAGGAGCACGAGGAGACCAGACGGCGACGAAACAATTCCGTTCCAAATAGCAGGTTGACTCTCCTCGTAGACTCGCATCGGTTGATCGTACTCAGTGTCGTCGTACCTTCATATTGCCAGTTGTGATGGTGGTGCAAGTTTACTTGACCTGGCCTGCTGCGAAGTTAGTGGAGGATGATGAGGTTGTAAATTTCACGGCGAATTCGAGAAAATGGGAAAGTGCGCCTCGCTAGGGCTCCCCACGGCTGTGGGAGAGAATGAAATTCGTCAGCCAATCAGCACACTTTTATGACCCGTCGGGTGAAAGAATCGCCTTTCTCCGTTTTTGCTGCCCCGCTTGGGGTTACAGAGACCTCAAATCATTGAACTCCACACTGTATGAAAATTCGCATCTCTGACAAGATCGCACGTGGCGTTGGCTTCGATACGTACCCGCTCTACATACTTCTGGAACCCGTGGACCAAGCTCCATGACATCTGAGAGGACTGTCATGAGTGTTCATTCATTTCATAAGTTGTTACAGGCGTTCCTTTAAAATCAACAAATAAATCTCACTCGCCCAGTAACACTTATATAACTCTCTACGCCAGCCACAATGTCTTCAGCCAAGCTATATCCTCCCAGTAAAGAGTCTACGACATCCAGTCCATTACCACAACTCTTGCAAACACCTTCAGGCCTAGCTCTTCTGGAGCTTCAAGGGACACTCAACGTACCAGAAGGTTCGAATGGCGAGGCTCTAGGTGATGTTGACGTTGGAAGACTCGACTTCCCAGACTACATCCCAGGTGCCGAGGGTTCAGCATGGATGAAGCAGGTCCATCTTTACGTTGGTCAACATCAACGTCTGACTGGTGAAGTTAAGAAGCTGCCCAAAGCAATGGCTGTGATACGAAAAAGGGAGAACAAGAAAATCGTTGGTTCTGGTGGAGAGTCAGAAGAGCAGGGCGAAAACTTTGAGGTGGTTGAGATTGTCAAGTACAAGATCATGTTCTCCAACCGACCCGAACCTGTTGGAACCGCCAATGCACCATGAACGTTATCAGCCTTCTCAAAATTTACTCGATTGACATACCTTCCTCATATAGGTCTGGAATGCTGCGAGATCTTTACAACACATACGATCATCAGGTTGGTGTAGCTTTATAGCGAACCATAAAAACCCTGAGAAGTCAATCGATGAAATCCGAATTAGGACCACAATGCGACAGCTCGACAATGAATATATGTCGTCAATATTCGTTGACCCAAAGATACGGTACTCTTTGGACAGAACAACATACCATGGTCTCATATTCATGCACTTGGAACAGTCCAGCTTGCTTTGACACCAGCCATGCTAGTCGTTTTCAGGGATAAACAAGGTTCATCAACACGATGTACGCCTAGAGCTATCATCTTCTTTTTATAAGCAGCCCGAACATATATTGATACAATAATAAACCACTCGAACAATCAAATTGGATAATCGTTTCTCGTTTCTTTTATTGGTGATATCTATGATGCAATCTGCAAAGGCCTGGTCCTGCCCAGTCCATCCTTTCCATAATAATCCATGGGATACACACCATCTCCCCAATCCTTCTTCTCTCCAAGAGCTACCAGCGCCTCGTAAGGTGTCAGTAACGGTCTTGAGAAAGCGTATCCCCAATCGATACTCAAACGTGGACAAGCTACCTGTACCCAACACTCGATATCCGACATGAGCGCAAGCTTGCCTGGGAAAATCTCACTCAACAAAAGATGCACTATGGGGATGCCCCGAGCCTTGAGCTCCTTCTCAATGAGACCCAGCGTATGTGGGTTGCCCTGACGGCCCAGGGCACCAAGAATCAAGCCCCATTTGCGCGCGCTGCGAGCGCTGTGGATAGCAGTTCGTCGAAGAGACTGCATTTCCTCGTGGCCGTAGGTTTCACGTGTCAGTTTACGAGAGTAGGGATCGTATCGGTATGCTGGGATAGTAGGGTTGTGGATCATGATACTCTCAAGGTGGAAACGGCCATCACCAAGGTACAAGATCAAATCGATCTTGTCATCTTCTGTAAGACGAGGGGATGTGCAGCCCAGGATCTCGCCCTTGCTCAGAGGTGCAATCTGCGGAACAAGCACACGGAAACCGCCTCGTTCGAGACTGCTCTTGACACCATGGATAGTGGCATTGAATTGGATGGTTCCAACAACAGCAATGGTCTTGCCACTGGCGAAGTTGTGCTCCAAAGATGCTAGAAGATGTGTCGCATCGATGCTGATATCGACAAAAACGTAGAGTGTCTTGATAGTAGTCACATCGACAGGGATGAGACAGCTGTGAGCATAGTGCACCAGCAAGTCGCAGCCAAGAGCCCTCGCGGTGTAGTCATCGATACAGCATGCGCCGTAGGTCACATCTCCCATAATCAGAGTCTCGATGCCCGGACAGAATTGGGTCAGAATGTCGGAGATAGTAGTGGCAAAAAGAAGGAGACCTTCGGGCATCTGAAGCGCAACTCTCTTGGAGCCTGAAGTCTGGATGCGATGAATTGTCTTTGGAATCTCAAAGTTGTAGTTGGCTGGTAGCAGAGAAATAGCAGCCTTCAGATCAGGGTTTTCTAGAATCTCCTTGGGAACTTGATTCAACAGCCTGGGCGCTCTTCGAGGTTTGGCAGCTATACAGCATGAGCACATCTTCACTTCTGACTTGAGACTTGATCATTTTCACGTACTTGCGACAGCACCACTCTCGCCTGTGGCCCCCGATGATCCATTCTTTGCAGCAGCTTCAGTGGCGGCTCTTCTTCCTACGAATCTCTTCTTGGGTTGCTTCAGTGGTGTGGCCCCATTCTGAGTTTGTGCTGCTGACTCTGTCTCATTTTCAATGGCGGGGGATGGGCTGGCCTGAGCGAGCTGGGCCTCTTCGATATCGGCTGCTGTGCCAAGATCGGTCTGTCGTCTGTCTTCCTCCATCTTGGATCGACAGAAATTGTTCTCAAGACAAAACTTAGATTATATCTTGACTGTTTTGTCTCGCAGCACGTTTGTCCAGCAGGTAATTAATTACTAACCTTTAAAAAAGTTGGGCGGCAATGTGCGTAGCTTGGATTTTCAACACTGTAGTTCCACTTTTAGACATGATTGACTCTATCATTGGTCCTTTACTGCCTAGAGAAGCCATGACAGCCAAAATCTACCACCCATCATGATAACTCACTTATTCAATTCTACTGCTCATCATGATAAATAAAGAACGTCAGGTAGAGGGTTGGTTGAATTGCATTAGCTCGCCTCCCTATCTTTACCCACATGCCTACTCTTTCTCTGATCTACAGCTTCCATTCAAAGACGGCATGAAAACAATCCACTTAAAAACAAGTTGCTCTGTCTGCTCTTCCCTCTTGCGCGCGCTCATTATACTATCTATCAAAATGCTGACAAGTCATCCCCTCATGCGTCAATCAGGTTCTCTTCTGTCTGCTGCTGGCCGCGGGCCTCGGTGTCTGCTCGGGCCTTGCCCTTGGACTTGGACTCCTTGGCGGCTCGCTGGTAGAACTCGTTGAGGACCTTGGCGGGGATACGGTTGAGAAGCTCCTTGGGGTAGATACGGAGCAGGCTCCATGCCAGGTCGAGGGACTCGTAAATGGATCGAGACTCGTACTGGCCCTGGCTGATGAACTGGCGTTCGAACTTCTCCAGAAACTCGAGAGACAACTTGTCTTCGGCAGACAAAGCCTCCTCACCGACGACTGCCTTCATGGCTGCGGCATCACGACCAATAGCGTACTTGGCGTACAGCTGGTTGGAAACATCACCGTGATCCTTTCGGGTCATGCCCTCACCAATAGCAGACTTCATCAGACGAGACAGCGAAGGCAGCACGTTGATGGGTGGGTAGATACCACGGTTATCGAGAGCTCGGTCAATAAAGACCTGACCCTCAGTAATGTAACCTGTCAAATCGGGAATAGGGTGAGTAATATCGTCGTTGGGCATGGTCAGAATGGGGATCTGAGTGATGGAACCGTTTCGACCCGAGACACGACCGGCTCGTTCGTAGATGGTGGACAAATCAGTGTACATGTAACCGGGGTAACCACGTCGACCAGGGACTTCTTCTCGAGCGGCTGAAACTTCTCGAAGGGCATCACAATAAGCGGAAAGATCAGTAAGAATGACCAGAACGTGCTTCTCGAGTTGGTAAGCGTAGTATTCAGCAGTGGTAAGAGCGAGACGAGGAGTAATAATACGCTCGATACTAAAGAGGATGTCAGTTTTTCAAAGCAGAAAGCGCATAGACCCGTTACTTACGTAGGATCGTTGGCAAGGTTAAGGAAAAGAGTGGTGCGCTCCAGACTGCCGTTCTCCTCAAAATCGCGGGTGAAGAAGCGGGCGGTTTCCAAGTTAACACCCATAGCACCGAAGACGATGGAGAAGTTCTCTTCGTGTCCGTCATGAACACCCTTGTTGGTGATGCCCTGCTTCTGCACGAGACCAGCCTGTCGACAAATCTGGGCGGCGATTTCGTTGTGAGGCAGACCGGAGGCAGAGAAGATGGGAATCTTCTGTCCTCGAGCAATCGAGTTCATGGTGTCGATGGCAGAAATACCGGTCGAGATCATTTCCTCGGGGTATTCCTGGGGTCATTGTTAGATTGGTTTATGGTATCGTTAAGTAGAAGCCTTACTCGAGAGTAGGGGTTGATGGGAGAACCGTTGATGTCGAGGTAGTCCTCGGCCAACACCTTAGGACCCTTATCAATAGCACGACCAGATCCATCAAAGATACGACCAAGCATGTCCTCGGACACGCCAATCTTCAAGCTCTCGCCGGTGAACTTGACTTTGGTCTGTGATAGTCTTAGCACAATGTCCGCCAATATAGCTCGCGATACCGCCTACCTTCTTGACATCAATACCGGAAGTACCCTCAAAGACCTATACAAATCGTCAATCTCGATATCACTTCGCATCGTATTCATTCAAAGTACCTGAACAACAGCTCGGTCACCTGTATTTCCATGTCAGCATATCCCGCGTCATTACTTGTACTAGGCTGGTAGCTGTACTAACCTCGAGCTTCCAGGACTTGACCTGAGCGCTCAGTTCCATCGGGAAGAGTGAGCGTCACAATCTCATTGTATCGCGGGAATTTGACCTAGTGTTGTCAGCTGAAACTGGCCGAGTCGACTCGAGTTTGGGAAAATGACGACGTACGTTGTCGAGGATGACGAGGGGACCGTTGACTCCGCCGACGGTGTTGTATCGAATTCTGGGAACGACCGAGTACGAGGACGACTCGCGAGGATCCGCCATGATGGGCGAAATATCGGTAAATAGGCGGAAATGGGTGAGGCGAAATGAGGGAAGGAGGACACGATACAGGAGCCGATCGCGAAGCTTGGATGGAGTTGGGAAATGGCCCAAGAGGTTGGAGGAGGTTGAGCTTGCTTCACCAGAGTGGGGACTCCCTCTACCTTAGTCTAGCTGCGCCAACCCAAAGGCGACGCACGGCCGATAAACTCACCTCCACATACAAGCATCGGTGACATCACATGACATACGAGTTTCACTTAACCTTGGACTGAAGATATTGAGTTGTTGACAACGACAATATGGGTTTCTTATATATATGTATATATCAACTGAATTTACAAGCTGAAAGTATCTCTAAATACTTTCACAAAACGCTAGGCCCCAAGTATGCAGTCATCAAGCTCGCTAATTGCCCTGGGTTTTAGCCTTGATAGCTTCCCTAGCTGCATTTTCTATAGCTCGGGTTCGAGCTCCCAGAACTGCTTTGCCAACTGTGCTTCCATTCTCCTTACCAAGCTCCCTTGTAATCCAAGCTCCAATATCAGACATGGCATCTAGGTTAATACCTGTATCCATACCCAGGGTCTCCATGAAATAAACCATGTTCTCTGTTGAGACATTGCCAGTCGCACCAGGGCTGTAAGGGCAGCCACCCAGACCACCAACGCTGCTATCAAACGTTCGAATGCCGTGCTCCAGAGAAACAGCTGTGTTCACTAGAGCTTGGCCGTAGGTGTCGTGGAAGTGCATGGCAATATCCTCAGTTCGGATGCCTGCCGCTGACATGCACTGAAGAAGAGCTGCGGTTCGTGGGGCTGTACCCATGCCTGTAGTGTCACCGAGAGAGATCTCATCGGCTCCCGCTTCCAGAAGATCTGTAGCAATCTCTGCTACCTGGTGAGGGTCGACATCAAATCCTTCAAAAGGGCATCCCAGGACCACAGAGATGTAAGCTCGAACACGGAGACCCATACCCTTGGAATCTCGAATCACCTCCTTGAAACGCTCGAGCGAAGTCTTGATATCGCAATTGAGATTCTTCTGTGTGAAGCTCTCGGTGGCAGCAGCAAACACTGCAACCTCGATGTTTGGCTTCTTCGCCTCTCCCTCTGTAGCTGCTGGCTCAAGTTGCGTTGCAAACCTTCCGGGGTTGGCAGCGAGAATGTCCGCGGCAGACTGGAAGCCTTTATTGTTGGGGGCAAGGAAAGAATATGAGATCGGACTAGGAGAGGAAACCTTTCCGTTGAGGATATGCTGAAGGATTTCGCTAGAATTGCTCATCTGTGGTGAGACAGCTGTCAGTACATCGTGGCATCAGTGCTGCAATAGCTAAACCTACCTGAGGAACCCACTTCGGAGCAACAAAAGAACCAGCTTCGATAGTAGAGACGCCTGTTCGAGCTAACCGCTCGATAAGCTCAATCTTTGTTTCCAGAGGAATTGACATCTTCTCGTTTTGCAGTCCATCACGAGGACCGACCTCCACCAGCTTAACACGGTTATCCTGGGAGATGCCACTGCTGGCTGTCGCAAAGCCTCTATGCCAACGGATTTGCTGTGAGCGTCGGCATGCTCTGCACACGCTGGATCGCAAGAGACTCATGGTTCTATTTTTCGTTGTTTTTGATGTAACGTTCGTGGAATTTGATCGACAGATGGTTCAAGAGGATAAAATGCCGTGTTTGCTGGAGGTCTAAGTAATGGATGCCGATTCGCGTACTGTCGGCCCCAACCCCAACGTGGGCCGAGCTTCGGGGCTCGGTACATGCGGTTCACAGTACGACCATCTAACAACGGACTAGCAGTACAATTGCAGAAACGGCTCGAAACCCGTGTTGTTCCCCGAGTCCCGCAAGTTTAATTCACATCTGGTAACAAGCAGACAATGGGATTGAGGTGTGAGAGGTATCTTTGCGTTATTACAACTACAATACTAGCAACTACAGTACAGGACTGCCTCACGCAATGCCTCCGACTCGGACAATTTTGTTATAAAAGACACCGGAACCCTTGTACAGATCTTGGTCTTTTGGCATTAAAACTCGTTTTGGCTTAACCTTTGCGAAAATAAGAAAATACACCTCTGTCGGTAGCAGGCTAAAACTGGTTCAAAGATAGCAATCCAGTCATCGCATCCGTCACCGCTTAGTACTCAGCCTCCAACTCCTCATCGCCCATGGAGTCGGTGGCAACCTCCTCGTAATCGCGCTCAAGGGCAGCGAGATCCTCACGAGCCTCAGAGAACTCACCCTCCTCCATACCCTCACCAACGTACCAGTGGACGAAGGCACGCTTGCTGTGCATAAGATCGAACTTGAGGGAGAGGGAAGACCAGGCCTCGGCAATGGCGGTGGTGTTGGAGAGCATGCAGCTATGATGTGTTAGAACTTGTATTGTCATTCAGGAGGTACGGAGTGGACTTACACAGCGCGGCTGACCTTGGCGAGGTCGCCGTTGGGCACGTTCTCGGGAGCCTGGTAGCAGATACCAAGCTTGAAACCAGTGGGGCACCAGTCGACGAACTGGATGGTTCGCTTGGTCTTAAGGGTAGCAACGGCGGCGTGGGCGTCGTTGGGGACGACGTCACCACGGTACAACAGGCAAGTGGCCATGTACTTGCCGTGACGGGGGTCACACTTGACCATCTGGTTGTTAGGCTCGAAGCAAGACATGGTCATCTCCTGGACAGAGTTGGCCTCGTGAGCAGCCTTGGCGGCCGAGATAACAGGAGAGTAAGCGACGAGAGGGAAGTGGATTCGGGGGTAAGGGACCAAGTTGGTCTGGAACTCGTTCAAGTCGACGTTGAGGGAACCGTCGAATCGGAGGGAAGCAGTAATGGAAGAGACGACTATGCGTTGTTAGCCAGCTGCCTTTGATATCAGTAAAGACAAAACCTACCCTGAGCAATAAGACGGTTCAGGTTCTCGTAGTTGGGTCGCTCGAGACCGAGGTTTCGGCGGCAGATGTCGTAGATGGCCTCGTTGTCGACCATGAAGGAGCAGTCGGAGTGCTCAAGAGTGGTATGTGTGGTGAGGATAGAGTTGTAGGGCTCGACGACTGAGGTGGCGGTCTGAGGAGCAGGGTAAACACAGAACTCCAGCTTGCTCTTCTTGCCGTAGTCGACGGACAGGCGCTCCATAAGGAGGGCACCGAAACCAGATCCAGTACCACCACCGAAGGAGTGGAAAACTAGGAAACCCTGGAGACCAGCACAGTTGTCGGCAACGCGGCGAATCTTGTCGAGGACGCCATCGATGAGCTCCTTGCCGACGGTGTAGTGACCACGAGCATAGTTGTTGGAAGCATCCTCCTTGCCGGTGATCATCATCTCGGGGTGGAAGAGGTTGCGGTAAGCACCAGTGCGGACCTCATCGACGACATTGGGCTCCAAATCGCAGTAGATGGCTCGGGGAACATGCTTTCCGTTGCCTAGAGAAGGGTGTCAGAAGGAAGGGGTTTTGGGCAAGAGCTATATTCCTACCAGTCTCTGAGAAGAATGTGCTAAATCCCTGGTCGGGGTCCTGCGCCTTGCGCTCCTCAGTGAGGTAACCATCAGGCTAGAGGTAGTTAGTATATGAGCGATGTTGTGTTTGTTGACAAATCGAGGGGTAGTTGTGTACCTGGATACCGTGCTCGAGGCAGTAAAGCTAGGAAAATAGTCAGTAAATAGGAAAATAAACAATTAAGGTTGCAGGAAACTCACCTCCCAGCAGGAGTTGGCGATTTGGCAACCAGCCTGTCCGACTATAAGAGCTCAGTTAGCACAACAGTGGTTCATGGCGGAAAAGGAGATGCGGTGAAAGGCCAGAGTAGACAAAGGGAGCGAGCAATAGCTTACCGTTGATGCTAATGACCTCACGCATGTTTGCAGATGTTGTTGATTTACAAGTATGGAGATGGAGGAAGTATGCAAGAGCAAAGAAGAGGGACCACAGAGAAAAGGACGACAAAAAAGATCAGGCCAGGCAAGGCTTTTACAACAATGACTTGGCTGAGGAGGAGGAAGAGAAAGCAAAGTAAAGTAAAGCGGAGTGGGACGAGAGGGCGAATGTTTAGTTTGGTGATAAGTTAGCGGTGGTGGGGGAAATTTGGCAGACAGGGGAGTCTTTGCTGGGCAGGGATTGGATTGGACTGTCTGTGGATTTGTTGATTTCGAGGCGTGCCTGGGCTGGAAAGGGGCAAGCGCGTTCTGCAGCGCCCTGCTGGCGCTTTTCGTTGCCGACGCCTGTTGGCCGGCTGCCAGGGCTCCAGGGGTCACCAAAGGGACCTACGGGGACCCTCTGGAGCTTTACTGGTCCCGAAGCGCCTTCTATTGGACTGAACATCACCTACCGCTCCGTTGTTTCCATCTTTTCCATTGTTCTTGCGCTTCACCGCTCGAGCAAAAAATTGATAACGGCTTAACAATTCCACGGCAGGTTATTCTGTCCAGTCCGTACAGCGTTACCGGGTTATGTATGCACTCCGTACAGTATACAGTTGCCTGATGCTCGAATCCAACGAACCGGATCCCTAGGCAGGCGTTTGTCCTCCCGTCCAGCACCGAGATATTGGTGTCTCTCTTTAGACGACGATCCATGGGTCCATATTTGACAACGTCTCATCTCTCCTCAGACTTTCATTTCGCCTCTGTTATGAGCTGCAAGCCCCATTGGAAGTCGGGTCTCTGAGCCGCCTTCCAAGGATAAAGTATTGGGAACATCAGGAGGAAGAGAGAGCACAATTCATTGGTGATTGTTTCTTGCCTACAGACAGGTCTCCCTACACTTGCTTTCTCTTTTTCACTTCGGAAATATGAACAGCTACATACATTTTAACAACCGACCCCTGCTCTAGGTTCCAGTCGGTTGTTTATATCCCTGCTGTTATAAGTACGTACCCGGATCCATAGCTTCCATTCCCCATCACCATTCACCTCCTGGTCTGTTCAAGACATGCACAGATACAGCAAGGGTTCTTGAGCTCGAAAGCATGTTCATGTTCAAGCTGATTTGGTCTTATGAACCTCCTGATGTGTCTCGTCATCACCTTGAGCTCGGTCGAAGGTCTCCATTGTGGCAAGTTATATGTTGGAATTACAAAAGGCCTCAAGGGGTCCAAGCTTCACCGGCTCATCGTGCGCACGATCACAAATCATCGATTGACAGCCAGGTCCTCGAACTCTCAGCTCAACCCCTAAACCCTGAAAGATTTGACCTCGTATTGTTGGATAAATACCGACAGTGCCAGGGTATGCAAACAACGGTTCAACTTGAAGTGATATCACAAAAGGGTTCCCGTGATCTGGGGTTAATCTACTCCGTGGAGTCAATGACAACCAAGTCTTGCTCACTGTCCATGTGTTTTTGGGATCTCGTTTGTCCACTTTGTAATATTGGAAAACTGACCTTTAAACTTGGGGCTTCAGGAAGTCTACCAGGAAGGAAGAAATCCAAGATTGACTAGACTGAATCAGTAATTCCGTCTCCTGTGTAGTTAACGGGTAAGCTTTTTGATGTCTTAAGCAATTGCTTTACATGGACAGAATCTACATACTATTAGTATGACCATTGAGAGGTTTGGTTCGCCTTCAAGTTAGGAGTGGACCACACCGTCCATAGGCAATCGAGAAACGTTGTTTACTAGGATCCTTGCCCAAACTGATATGTCGTTGCAAGGACAATGCTCGGCATAACTTAACCTACATCTAAGCGCCGACTCCAACAGAGCTCACCTTACTATTGAAGCCATTGGGTCTCAAGAAACTACAGATATGTGATGAACCTTACATTCATTTCCTTCCTATGTCTACAGCATAGCACACGTTAAGAGCAAGGTTGCAGAAACGAAGGTGTGCTGTTATTGGTAGCGGGGCATTTGGGAGATATAGCCAGTACACGTGACGCTGTTGACAACATGCCTCTCTCATCTCAAATACATCACAAGGATAACAAGGGAAGATTGATTCTACCTGACCAATCACCACTATGCTTGTACTATCAAACAATCGAATCGCATACTTGCTTGTCCTGGCATCAGTACTTACTTTAGTTCTCGCCAATGTTGAGAAGGTTATATTTACAGCACCCGCATTATTACCCATTCCTCAGCAGAAGCCCTCGCTAGCCGACCTCAGACTGCCAGTCCTCGCACCAGATGCCTCTGAGATTAGGACCAACTTGAGCCGCGTGTTTCCCTCCACAGCAAAGGATTATGCCTCGGGTGCTGCGACATGGGTGCTACTGGATAACCTAAACCCTGAGCAGCGATATGAGTTTCGAGTCTGCTGGGCTGCGATTGTAAGTCCATATATGGGACCAATTCAACGTAGAAATATGCTAAATGAGGGTTTTATAGCAACCTACAGGCTTCGTTCTGGATGTATTCGAGCTAGACACCGTATGGGAGACCCCAGAACTGATTCAGTCACTGGCAGGCTATGCTTTCTCACGCCAAGACGACGGGACTGAACTACACGAAGAGTTGCCTCAGCCCGGAGAGAAGGAGCGTAAGGCCTCGCTTCTTCTGCTGCAAATCAAGGCTTCTGCAGACTACTTCACTGATGATGAAGCTCTCATGAAAGATCCTCCAGCTGTGCTTGTGGATCTTATCCTCGACCCCTATCTATTTGACATCGTCCCTCGCTCTTTGGTCCCAACCGCTGGGTACATTGTTGTCCTCGCTGTAGTGTCCTGGTTCATTGCCAGATCTGTAGCTTCCAGGTTGCAAGCGATTGCCATTACAGCCGATAGTTCAGACAAGAAAAAGAAATGATGAAAAGGGCATTGATGTCCTCGGGCTCAATAGTTGTGATGCTGTCTACAAAAAAGGGGGACTGGTAAAATGCATTCTACTATCTACGTTAATCATATTCCTCATAACTCTTCTGCCCGTCACGTCATTCTCGACCCTCTGTAGGCCTTGATGTCTATACTCAATTCGATGTATCATTGTTGATAAACACTGCCATATCGAACATGCAGTTGTTAAATGCATATATGTGGTGAAAGAAACGGCTCTAAAAGGCCAGTTTGATGAGCCCTCGCGATCTCAAATCGAAAATGACCAGATTTTCTTCACTACAGGGCTAAAAATAGGAGTTTGTGGTTTCTCCGTACAGCTTCGCGTCAGTCCCTCAGTAAGGTCCTCCATATTGTTGTTGAGGATGGCTTCCGTGAGGAACAGGAGGAGCGCCGCTGCTGCTTTGGTGAGACTGATGACCGTAAGAGGGCTGCTGGTTCCCATGACCTCCACCGTAGGAAGGGTTATATCCTCCGGGAGGTCCTCCAGGCGGGGGAGGAGGATACTGTTGGGAACCACTAGTTGGGGGCGCATTGTAGCCCTGGGAATGCTGGGAATGCTGGGCATGCTGGTCAGGTGCACCGCCGAATTGGCCTCCGTGGGTTTTAGTATCAGGATAACCCTGATGACCCGATGGTTGAAGCTGTGGTTGCTGTCCAGGAGGAGGGGGGAAATACTGCTGTCCATGCTGTCCTTGCTGGGGTGGACCTCCTGGAGGGGGAGGAGGGAACGAGTTGTTGTGCGACAGATGCGGGCTCCCTCCGAACGAGTTTCCGCCATACTGCTGATGCGAACCCGGCTGCTGTTGATGGCCTCCGTAGGGGGAACTGGGGCCGTGCTGTTGCTGATGCGAGCCGTATTGCGGCTGGGTTGGGCTAGAATGCTGCTGGCTACCATACTGTTGGCCGCCAGCAGGTTGTTGCTGGTGCGCATTGTAGGACTGGTGGGAGCCTTGTTGCTGGTGCGATCCATAAGACTGACTCTGTCCGGATTGAGAGCCATGCTGCTGGTGATGGCTCGGCGAAGGCGTGCTATAAGAATGCGCTCCAGTAGCAGAGGGTGCTGATGGGGCCGAGGGAGTTGAGCCTGATGGGTTGTAAGTGGGAGCTTGGCCAGAGTATGTTCCTCCACCTTGCTGCTGCTGTTGCTGTCCGGAGTTGTAGCCAAAGTTCGAGCTTTGTCCCTATCGCATCATTAGTCTTGCGCAGGACATCCAGCTCCGCCAACGTGAACTTACACTGCTACCGTGCTTTCCTCCAAACATGGTTGCTACGCCACCCATGATTTGACCAGCGATACCACCGCTACCACCGCTACCACCACCTCCTCCCTGATGCTGCTGCTGCTGCGGCTGTTGCTGGTGCGAATTCTGGCCGGAACTGTTATGGTAGTTCTGAGGAGCGGGGGGCTTCTCTTGGGAAGCCGAGTGCATGAAGCTTTGGGCTAGTTGCCCAACAAGTTTGCCTGCACCCGAAGGCTTGTTCCCTCCACTACTACCGCCGCCGCTGCCACTACCACCATGACTGCCACCGAGGAATTGGTTTGCAAGACCGCCGAGGCTGCCCAATGGGCTGGAGCTGCTGCCTCCGCCACCACTACCACCACCGGAGTTCTTCTTTCCGCCAAGCAAAGCGTTCATAGCTATGCTCTGACCACACATGTTAGTGAATCGCAACAGGACAAGGCCAGTAGTAGTGACTTACTCCGAGTCCTCGATCTCCAGAGGGCCCATCTACACCGCGAGACCCGTCGGGCATGATTGGTTCCATGGTGCCGTCCGCATGGCGCACAGTCTGAGATCCATCAGGATGCGTGATAAGTTCAGGCGGCTTGGGAGTCCCGTAAGGGTTTTCACTGGGAGGGGCAGGAGTGTTGCCCGTCTTAGCAGGCTCAGTAGGGACATCCCACTGGGAAACACCAGTCGACAGCTGGACATAGTAGTATTTCTTACTCGTGCCATCCCACTGAGCAATCCAGCCCGCGGGCAGCGGGGGAGGAGCAAACGTGGGACCTTCGGCCTGGGGAGAGGCAGGGCCAGTCATGGTTGAGGTCGAGGTAGAAGTGTTGTATATGGCGGTCGAGGCGGGGAGATGTCGCTAGAGGCGGGGTTAGAGATAGGCGAAGGGGAGAATATTGTCGCGTGGTGAGGATGAAGGAATTGTCGTAGACGGAAACTCCGTCACTGAGCGAAAAGCGCTGCAGTCATGAAGAGTGTGAAATATAAACAAGACAAAAACGAAGTGAGGCCTGGACGAGTGTCGCCTCTGGGTGGTGGAGGTTAATATGGAAAGGCTTGGCTTAGTCTAGGTTGGTTGACTCGACTGCACTGGGCTGAACTGGGACCGGAACGGACTGGGCTAAGCCTGAGAAGAGGAGGGGCCCCAAAGTTGCCCTTTCGCTTTCGCCGCCTGAAGAGGGTTGATGGAAGATGGGGGAGAGCATCAGCAAGGCAAAAGCCCACTTTGGGTAGGTTGGGTTATGCTTGATATAGTGGGCGGTCAAATCAGGCCTCTTCAATGAGTTACAAAGTGTAGACCACTTCACAAGCGAACAAGACAAGCAGGTGCACATATGGGCCAATAGACAAGCTGGTAAAAGGCAAACCAAGACAAATAGTCGTACTTGGATATGCGACTATGTTTTGCTTTGAACATTCTGTCTTTATCACTTCGCCAATCAATGTACACTAGGATTTCTAAGTATGGCTTCATCTCGCCAACACAACACACAACACTGCCCCGTTTGGTTTACCAGGTTGGATAGGGTTTCAGTAGACGCAAGCGCCCATGCTTGCTCGAGCGTACCTACCTACCGTGCATGCACTGTCAAAATCGCCACTCATGGTGCTCTTGGGGCGTCTATAAGCTCATCTGTCCAATCAGAGCTTCCTCGGGATGCCGGAACGTACACTGTGTCTTGTTCTGTCTTGCCAGATGGACACCACAGCCCCTCTCGCAACAACACCAACATCGCACAACGCACCATCAGCGGTATCCGGTAGCCGGTCTCCAACCTCCACGATTATGACCAGAACATTGACGCGTCGCAGGCGGCCTCCGACCAAGATACTCGTCACCGAACGGCACGTGCCTCTGGTACTAACTATCTAGACTATGCTCCCTGTGGTGTAAGTAAGAGTGTCCAGCATGATTGTCGACTATCCTTATCCACTATTTATGGGGTAACAAACGACGAAGTACAACCACCAAATGGGGTAACAAACACAAGATCAACTGGATACCAACAAAAATGGCTACGCAAGTAGTGCAATGTGCTGTCCGTCTTTGTTTCAACAATCATCATCTCTACATCACAGATGGTATTACTTTTTACCATCACAGTCTTAGAGCAGATAATACTGCATAGTATCTCTCACATCACAGTCACATTCACCATCAAAGTCGAAACAAGTGTTTTGAAGAATTCATAGTCCGATTTCTTGATTCTGTGTACAAGATAATTTCCTAAACTCCGAAATCCAACCGCCCTTCCAGAAAGAAAAACAATATGTGCTGATGTAGCCTGTCATGCTCTATTCGTTCATGTGCTCATGACATCCTGAGATGTATCCCAGTGACCGGTCTAAGGGGTCTTAGGCCCGACGAAATCGAAAAGCGAGCTTGCGGCCAAATCCAAAGGCCATGGCTTGAGTCTTGCTACCGGAGCAGGTTGTGCCAGCTGCCATGGATTGAACGACAGACCATGCACCAGAAGCGCAGCGCTGGTACTTGGAACCGCCGATGCAGTTCCATTGACCCTCCTCAGTGCAAGCGGAGCCTGCCTTCTCCTCGGTACCAGAACCACCGGCACCAGCACCAGCACCAGTATCAGGGGCAGAGGGAGCGGCCGGAGGAGTAGGAGCAGAGGGAGCGGGCTCAGGGGTAACAACGCTGGTGGGAGCAGCGGGAGCAGGCTTGGTCATGGTCAGAAGAGTGCTGGAGCCAGCGCCATCATCGGCAGGAGCCGAGGGAGCAGAAGGCGCGGCGGTACTCTCAGCGGGCTGAGGGGCAGTGACGAAGACACCTCCGGGACTAGAAGTTTGCGAGTTAGGACCACTGTCAGTTGCAGAAGAGGATGAGGGTACATACATATCAGGGGTGTCGCTAGCAGGCTTTGTAGGAGCAGGAGGAGCAGCAGGGGTACTGGGAGCAGCACCAGAGCCGCCGTCGTTACCAGGGTTGTAGGAGCCATCGTTGCCGCCAGCTGGGGCGCTGGGGGCAGCACCGTTGTTGCCTCCGTTGTTTCCGTTGTCAGCAGGGGCGCTGGGAGCAGCACTGGGAGCAGCACCAGAGCCAGAGCCAGAGCCAGAACCACCGCCGGAGCCAGCCTTGGCGCAAGTTCCCTTGGGACCAGCAGTCTTCTGAGAGTCGTTGCTCACGTCGGGACCAGGGTCAGGGAACTCAAGGTCAGAGGACTCCTCAGTGGTGCAGCCGTTGCCAACGTTGGCGACGAACATGGCGGGGCGGTTGCTCATGGCAGAGGCACGCTTGGAGCCACCCTTGATGGTGACAGCAGCACAGTTCATGTACATCTCACGGTTACCAATCTGGTTGAACCAGCTCCAGGCGAAGATGGCCTCGCCGGAGGGAGCATCAGAGGGAACCTTGAAGTCGAAAGAAGAAGTACCAGCAGCAGGGCAGTTACCGATGTAGGAGTGGATGACTTGCCAAGACTTGCCCTTGTCGAAGGACAGAGAAGCCTGGCAAGAACCACCACCGTGGTTAGCACCACCGGTGATCTTCATGGTCTGTTGGCTGCCAGCATCCCAGTCGGCGACAGAGGCACCTTGGGCAGTACCGAAGAGAGAGTGGTAGCCCTTGCAAGGAAAGTTGCCACCGCTGGCCTCAAGAGGAGCGGTCATGCTGTAGTCGACATCGCTGCCGGCGTGAGGGTTATCCTTGGACTTGAAAGGGGCAGGGGAGATCATCTCCATGTGTGCCTGGGCCAGACCAGCCAGACCGAGGCAGAGAGCGAAGGAGTTGAAGTGCATTTTGTTGTTGTGGTGGGTATCTCGAAAAGAAAAGTAGGTTTGGTTTGCTGTTTTTTGGCACACAAGTGTGCTGCTATTGCTGTTGTTGTTGAGTGTTTCTCAGAGATGTTGATTGCTAAAGGAATGAATCCGACTTGGTGGGAAGGATCGAAAGCTGATTTATATGCGAGCTTGGCGCGAATTTGTGGTGTTTCGGGCTGGTTATTGTTCAAGTGAACGAATAATGAATGGTGAACCAAAAAAGGTGTGCAGGTTCTTCGCTGTGGTTATTGTTCAATGACGAAACAATAAATCAAAGGACTGTGGGTGTTTTTTTTGTTGGATAAAAGCGTTTGTAAAGGACTGCGGGTGCGAACGACGAAGAGTCAATGCGAACAAGGTGAATGATATATGCGGCGAAGAAGAAAACAAAGGTGACTGGTGCGCGAACAGTGACAGTGCAATGCAGATGCAGGCAGACAGATGCTTGAGCGGTCTTGTTTTCTCGAACAGGTTGACGGCGTCGGACGGAAGGCTTTTTGGTAACACAAAGGCCGGTTTCTTGTGCGTTGTTCAGTCGGTGAAAGCTTGTTGTTCAAAAACAAAACAAAAAAAGATGAAAAAAGATGATGCCGGTCTCCGTTGCAAACGGGGATAGACAGAAAGAGTTGTTGGTTGATGTGAGGGAATGTGTTTCCAGCCCGTCAAGGGATAAAGTCAAAGAAGAGAATTGAAGAAGAAAAAGAAGAAGGAAGGAGATGTTGGAAAAAGGGACCGTCTGAATATGGAATTCTTGAGCGTTGCTGAAGAAGAGAAAAAGGTCCCAGAGATCGGGGGAGGAGGTCTTATGTAGTACGATGCGATAGACCAGACCAGACCAGTCTGCCAGTCAAGTCAGGGTGTTTCAGTCGTTTCGTTTCGGCTGCCTCTGAGCCAAGACATGGAATTACCGAGACGATCCATGAAAATAGTAGACTACCTGGTATACTACGTACATACGTTGTGCCATCTCCTGAATGGCAGAGGCGGCAAAGGAGCAGCGAATTAGTCGCTCTCGTTAAACCGAGGTGAGGGCCACAACTCCTCCACCAGCGATATGAATGCATAAAGAAGGCGACTACACAGCCCGGTTAGTCCCCTTTGGTAATCCTTATCCTTACTTGCTTCCTTATGATCGACAGTTATTCCCCTTTGACCCTTGCTTTTGCCTGCTTGACTCGTCTGGCTCGCCCAGGAACCAACTTCGGGGACTAGGGGAGCCAAGCGACTGGCGGTCGAAGCGTCTCGACTGTGGGCGTCTATGTCGCATGTGCGCGGGGACATCCCCTAACTTGGATCAGTTGGGCGGCTAACAGACTCAGTCTGGCCTGTAATGCAATGCTGCACAATGCAATCCATTGCTTTCAGCAGGTCACGTATGTGATGATCGTAGTGCGTTTCTGAAACTGAATGTCACTATAGCCTTGCATTGCTTTTTTGTTAATTCTTTTATGAGGGGTTTAATGACAAAGGCATGTATTCCATACCATTCATTCATCATTGTTTTCCTGTTCATTGTCATGGGAGGTGAGTCGTTGTAGAAAGAAAAGTGGCTCCCCCTGCAAAAGAGGCGCCGAGCCAAGAATTTGAAACCCGATCTTTTTTTGCTCCTCCCATGAAGGGCAGAGTAGAAGTAACCAGGTTGGGCAGGTAAGTGGCGCAGGGCCCTCTCCGTGCTGTGTCCGTACAGCCGTAGATAGAAGCTGGATTGGGCTGAGTTGATTGACTGAGATACCTGATACACGATAAATTAATTACTAGTCTGCCGCAATTTAAATCATCTAGTTCTCATGTAACTATTATCATCAGAAATCCCATCTCTTTATTGCTATCTCGTAATACCTCGCTTGACTCTTTCGACAGATCATCTTGCATGTGCCTTGTGCTTGTGCTTTCCTGTATGTAGATCTCTCTGCTCCGTACTAATGCCGTGTTTGTGTGTTTGTCTGCCATGCCATGCGCCAGCCTACATGATGTGAGACCTCAGGCGGCCCGTCTGTCGCCTCTCTCTGTCTATCATAAAATTATTTGTTTATTGATATTCATCTTCCCTGTCTTTATCATGTTTCAATCTCCAGCTTCACATAGAACGAATGTCATCCTCTTGACAGGTCAACAAGGCCATTGTTACGGGTGTAAGTCGTCGAGTCGTAAGGATTGGTTCCCATTCGTTGGGACAAGAGGTCCAAGTTCCGCCCTTTTCCCTCGTGGTTATGAGCTGTTGCTGGAAAAGAGCAAGACCCAAAATACAGGGTGCAAGGATCTTAAGGATGAATCAGGGCTCTGTGACGGGTCAGGCTCATCTCAGCCAATCACGACTCCAAACCTCCAAAAAGCCACCCGCCGTCTAAAGATGCATTGATCGAACTTGTACCTGGATGAAACACGCCATCTGCAGTGGCTTCAGGGGAGCAGTGACAGAATGTGCTAGTTTATTACCTCCACCTGAAAGAGCTAAGGAATATTCGACTGGAGCAACCAAGGAACACAATGCGTCATGCACTCGGCATTTGAGATTATCAATGGATCATTTCCTCGACAACGAGTTTCCTATTGAGGATGATGGATTCAATTTCAAAACAACAGCCACCAACATCACATCACCAATTCAGCAGGTGAATTACATCTCTCAAATGACTTGTACGTAAACTCGAGTAACAGAAATGCCCCTTTCATCTGGTCAAGTAGATTAACGATGACAGCGACAGTGGCACTGGCAAAATGCACATGAGTCAATGTCCAAGTTCTGCCCAAATCTTCACGAGCTTGTGGTCACGGACAAACGGATGATGGATGTCGGATCACGAGGAAATACAACATAACCATATACGTCCATGATTCCATATACACACAGGATTCCATTTGCATCCATAATTACATATCCATTCATGATTCCATACTCATCCATGGTGTGATATACTGATCAGGAAACATAGTAATAGAAACAAACAAGTATTCAAGCGCCAGGCACAATACCACGCCAACCACACAATGCAATTTGATTCCAGTGACCAATAATTAAACACCAATCGTGACGACATAGTATCTATAAAGTTCAAATGATCTCTGTTCCTACCCTGCACTGCTGCATCTCGAAACGCCGTTGTGGGAAATGCATTCCATAACCAACCAACCGGAATTTGCATAAAAACAGATCAACATGTCACTCATCCACCCAGTCAGGCCAGACAGACATCACATGAATAGCCAATTGTGCTATAATTGACATGCGCCGTTCACATGCAGAAGTGTAGATCATCTTTCACGCGGAAATCCGATATCCCTAACTTTAGTAACTAGATCCTAGATCCATGTCCTCATCCTTCCCTGTCCTTCCCTTTCCTTTTCATCATAGGGCAGCCAAGCTCCCAAGGTTCATCTGATTCGTTGCATCCCTGTCAGGGCTGGGTCTTGGTCGGTGATCGTCTGCTAGTGGCACCCACATTTACAAGCCCGACGGGTTGAACGGTTCTTTTGACGCCTCAGCCGTCTAGGGTCTTTTGGCCTCGAGAGACTACGGCTTCCCTGGAGAGATCAAGGCCAAGAGAAAAACTGAGAAAGAAAGCCATTCACTCTAAAGATTAATCCTATGGCTGAAGAAAAAACCCACATGGCAGTATCGGACCACTGCAGAGCACATAGAACACCATCCGGTGTCATCCTCAGTTTGGCTTTCTCTTTGAGTAGTAGTTGCAATTATTATTAGTGCATCGTGGTTTGACGTCAAAAGACTCTGACTCGGCAGCAGAATTCTCAAACTCGCATCGGCGTCCTCTGGAAAAGGTATCCGTCTAATATTCAGTTGCCTCCCATTGTTACC